>NW_010178906.1:0-228 GCF_000695765.1 Mesitornis unicolor
GGGCCCTGTCACCCTCGCCCTGCCGCCGGGGGAGCTCCTGGGGCGGGGGCCGGGCCCGGCATCACCATCATCACTGTCCCCTGTCCTTGCGGGCCGGGCTGCGGGGAGAGCCGGGAACTTCCCGTGAGGAGCCGGGGGGATCGCCTTCCTCCCTCCCTTTTGGCGGCACGGAGAGGCGGCGGGGGCTGGGGGTCTGGACGGGCAGGGGGAGCCCGGCCGGCGGGGGGG
>NW_010178906.1:259-6934 GCF_000695765.1 Mesitornis unicolor
AGCAGGAGCAGCCCGGCTGCCGGGGGTGACCGGCGCTGCCACACGTCCGAGACCTGCGGCAAATTGTCGTGGGTGTTTTTCTGTTGCTGTCCTGTGTATTTGGTGATACAGAGCGTCTGATGCACGTGCTGTTTCTGTTTTGTAGATCGTTCTTACATGAGATTAACAGAAAAGGAAGATGAAACGTTGCCGATAGATGTAAGTTTAAGTTTTTACAAAGTTTGAAAGGTTTAAAGCTGTGTGGATAGTTTAGTCCCAGTTGCTTTTTTATGCAATAAGCCAGAATGAAGGGTAAAGTAGTTTTAAAATTGCACTTTCATTTGAGCTCCCTCTGTCAAAAAGAACTGCATTTTCTGCTCCAGCTCCATGTGGTGTGTCGTGTCTATCAGAGAGAACAAACCCCTGGTCCAGACCTCCCTCTCCTTTACAACTGACCTGCAGCACCTCATCGAGGAATTCCCTGAACGTAGCCCAGAGAGCTTTTGCATTCATCTCCTCCTTTGCAGCATAAACATCCTCCTCGCTCTGGCTTTTGTTGGCTGACATTTGTTTATCCAGTGTGGCTGGGTGCCTGTTTGATCCCAGCACAGCCAGCTTCAGGAAGGGTTGGTTGGTGGGGTTTTTTTAACATTTTATTTGCTTGTTTTTAAAATTCCACGTCCATTATTTGTTCTATTTTTGCTTAATCAGAAAGGTAAAGAGATCAAACACCCATGACAACCAGGACAGCATTTGGACAGAGCAGGAACTGCCGTCGCTGCACAGCGTGCGTTGGCAGCCAGCTCGTTCCTTGGAGAGAGCGCTAGGTCCTCCAGTGCACAAGGACACGGTGCTTCGTTCCAAGGATCTTGCCGAGGAGCCATGCGAATCGATTGAATTCGTGTGACACAGACGCACGTCAGGAGGCTGAAGCTCTTTTCAGCTCTGCTGTGCTAAATAGGCAGGGTATTTAATCTTCCCATGCCTCAGTTTCCCTGCTGTTAAATTGCCCACATCTGTAAACTGCCACTGCATGACAAGCACAAGGGACACTTTTTGAAAGCTGAGATTTGTGGTAAATATTAAGAATATTAAGTAACGTGTGTGTTGCATTGTGCTTCCCTCTGTTACAGATAGTTCTTCAGACTCTGTTAGCCTTTGCAGTTACCTGCTATGGGATAGTACATATCGCAGGAGAATTTAAAGACATGGATGCCACTTCAGAACTAAAAAATAAGTATGTTTTGTTTTATTTTCATAAACAAATGTATCTGGTACTCTTTATACAAACACATCTGTGAAATAGCTCACTTTTGAGCTCTGTTCTTCTTAAACATATGTTGTACACAGTAACACTGAGAGGAACAGTCACACCTGGGAAAGCCAACAGTGTCAGCAGTTTCAGAGAGAGTTGGATAACTGCAGCAAATTAAATAAACTTCTTGCTTTTCCTCATCCAACCTCCTGCTGTGCAGAGTTGGTAGAGGAATGAAATGTCTATGTGGGAAGTGAGAGCTCAGCAGGCACAAACTGCCGTCGCAAGGTGGTCCCACAGACTGCAGGGCAGCATGCCTGGCTCACCCTCTGTTTGTCTTTTGCCTCTTGACAAGAGCCTGAATTATTTGCAGTTCACACTGAACTATTTTAGTCAGAACATCTGAAAGACTTTAAGAAAATAAGAAATTTTGATCTGAGACTTTGGAAAGGTTATGAAATTAGATTGGCAGACGTGTCCTCTGTGGTCATTTCCAAAAACATAGGGGAGCACAGAAAGTAAACAAGTTGACATTGTTGTATTTCCTAGTGTTTACCTGAGCCCCTCAGCTTCAGGCAGACAGGGGTGGAAAGCTGACAGTAAACAGCATCAAGGTATTAACGCAAGCGACAGCTGAACGAAGGCTGGCATGGTTGGTGTGTGCGTGGGCAGCAATCCCTAGGCCTGCCCCTGCGCTCAGGGAAGGAAGGTGAAGTTTGTCCACGGGTTGGACAACTTCCAGTCAGTGTTTTTCATGCTTGGCTCTATATTTTGGTTTAGAAAACCTAGAAAGTGAGGAAGAGTTTTTGTATTCCTGCATCTGTAAAAGCTGGTATACCCTAGACTGACTCTTCTGCGAGAGTATTAACGTTGGCTTTTTACATTTATTTTGAAGGACGTTTGACACATTAAGGAACCATCCATCTTTTTATGTATTTAATCATCGTGGTAGAGTATTGTTCCAGTCCCCAGACACAGTGAATTCTTCTTCAAACCAAGATGCTTTGTCATCCAGCTCGTCACTGAAATTTCGAAAACTTGAACCTCTGCGCCGCTAAGACTTTTATAGATTATAATAATAATCCTGGACACTGAGATGTAATATTCAAGTCGGGGATGTAAACACTTTTTTTAATTTCTGGAGCAGTATTTATATTGATCTTCCAGACTTTATAAAGTATATATATATATAAACTAAGGACCTTCTTTGTACACTGTTAATGAAAATGGCTAAATTGTGAATTGGCAATGCAGTGTAAATTATTCTACAGTTATGCTGTGAAACACATCTTCAAATTTTCATATATTAAAACAAGTTGCAGCTGACAACTTCAGTTAAAACAAAAAGCAGGCTAGTTTCTACTGCCATTCGTGTTCTTTGACAAGAGGAAATGTTCGAGTGCTATTTATTTTCTCAGTTTGCTTGCACTACAGCTTACGGAGCTCGGTCAGAAATACTGTGTGTGCACTGCATCAATTAACAGCAGAAAAAGGAGCAGCGTCTCCTGTTCCTGGAATGCCTAGGAGACCTGCATGGTCTAGGCATGGGAAGTCAAAAAGGTTACTTTCATTTTATTTTTTTTTTTTACAATGCTGAAAAACAGTTGCGTGAAGGGTTGGGTTTTGGTTTTCTTCCTGTTTTTTCATTATCACGTTATCTCCTTCTTGACCTCTTTTGTTTAAATGTAACCTGCCCTGCGTTGCCCCAAGTTGCCTGGGATGTGGCTGTCCACTGGGTGCCTGTTGGCAGGGCGGCAGCACACATCTCATCTCACCGATAAGCAACCACGCTCAGCTCATTTACCCACTGCATTTATGTTCTCTTGGGCTGGGAGTATGGGAATGTTCAGCAGCAGCTAAGTGCTGCGTTGGCACCAGATAAAAGTTCGTGAGTCATCTTCTGTGAGAAGCAATCAAGTATCCATAAGAAACACCCATTCTGTCAGTGGTCGGGGGGTCCAGCAGCTATGTCTGTCTGCTGGCGCTAGTGCTGTACGGGACAGCTGCCCCCTTTTCTGCCAACACAGCCTTTCAGTTGGATTTTTTTTTTCTTCCAGCTAGCCCTTTGCTGATTTAAAATTCCTGCCTTGATTTCGTGTATTAGGATAGATGATACAGTCCTTAACTCTTACTGACATCTAAATACTCAAGTCCTCGTAGGGGCTGAATCAATGCTAAAATTTCTCTTCGTCTGGCATTTCACCTACCTGACATAGCAAAGGTACTGATGGGGCCAGCTAGAATTTTGCCTGGGCTGAGGATATCTCACTGCCCCTGTGGAAACTCAGCCTTTTGTCCTAGGATCTGTTTGTTTTGTTTTGTTTAACTTTTAAGAACTGTCAAAGGCAAAAAGCTTAGCAAAAATACTGTGTAAACCGAAGCCTCTTTTTCTAGCTCTGCCCATCCTATGGAGTGGGTGCCCCAGTGCTAGAGCAATATCCATAGCTGCTGCTCCACAGTCACTTCTGAGCATCTGGGTCTGGTTAGAAAGGGTTACTCTGCCAGCTGAAAGCATCTGAGCTGCCGGATTACTTCCTAAAGTGTCCTGGTTCCCCCCTAGCTGGTGTCACAAATCAGCTCATGCCAGCTGCTGCCACCAAAGGCCTCAAAAATAGTAAGTACCAGGTCAGATCTGTGTTGCAGACAGAGCTGTTTCCTTGGGGAAGAGGGCTGCTGCGCCGCAGTCGCTCCACAGGGGAAATGGCTGAACGCCGGCCCGGTGACCTTGCGAGGCAGAGGGTGGGTAACCACTGCACCAGACTGGTACTGCAGCCGCGGCTGGCAGCAAGCCACAGGTAAAGGGTTGCGCGGAGCAGGGCTGCTCACCGTTCACATCTGAGAAGCCCCGTTTGTGCTACCGTAAGGTTACATGGACCTGCCTGGGGCAGGACAGGGCGAGTGGAGAATGTCTGCTGCTTGGAGCAGGTCCTGCTGGGAGCACCATGTTGGCTGCAGCAGGTCTCTTCTCACGATGAGCAGCCTTACTCTTCAGCAGCAATGGTTATATCACAAAGCTGTACAAATTATTTTTTCTTATTGATCTCTCACTGTCCAATAAAATTGATATCCTTAAAGCGTTCGGGAGTTTATTTGTTTATTTCCTGGAGCCTGCTGCAGCAAGCCCCTGATGACAGAGCATTTCGAAGTGACTGCCTAGTACTGACAAGAAATGATTCCTTTAATTACAGTGGCTCTGTGTGAAAGTGTGTGCCTGGCCTGGTGGTCATTACTATAAGATCAGCAGGGGGACTGAAAATAGTGAGCTACAAGTAGCTAAACAAAACATTTAGGATGGAAATGTTGCCAGCCTGAGGATCTGCCTGCTTCTGAAATGCCTCGTTGCTGTATCTGGCAGCGCTGATGTATTTTTCTGTGTTCCATTTAACCGCAGTAAAGGCTTTTCTACCATGTGCTAATCCCCTGCCAGCCCGCGGGACAAGCTCCTGCAAGGTCTGGTGTTGCAACAGTCGCTGGAGGAAACGCTCAGCCTATTTGTGGGGCTGGAGATAGTTAAAATCCTGGACTTCAGCAAGATCACTCTTCACTGCCTGTTCTGCTCTGCCGCTGGGGGAGGTTGAAGGGTTAGCAAAGCGCTAGAGGAGTTTGCTCAACTACAGCACCCATCATGATTGCACCACAGAGAGCAGCAGACTCACCCTTCCTCTGCTTACTGTGCTGCTGCAGCCATTTGCATCCAGCACAGAGTACAAAGGTGTAAAAAAACCAACCCAGTAATTGGTATTTTAAAAAAGGGGCCCCTTAACCAGCTCCCAAAGACACCTTGTGCTTACCTTGCACTGTGTGGGCATTGCAGATGAGCTTCTCTTCTTCAAAAGCAAAACAAAAGTTGTGCCAAGAGCTTCTCGAATTAGATGGAAGAGGAAGAGCTTACTGCTGTCACGCCTTGAGTTGCTTTGGCTGCGGACGTGATGTTTCTACTACAGTAAACACTAAAACAAACCAAAAAAAGAGTGCTGATATTTGAATTCATGGCTGGAGTAGCAGGTTTAATCTGTGTTAATTTTGCTATTTTTATCCACTCTTCCTCACCAGCCAGTGCGAGTTCAGTGGGGCATTTTTATTTGTTTAAAGCTAGGGAGGGCAGGAGTCATTTGGACCTTCACAAGGCAAAGAGGCCATGCCCGTGGTTTGTGTCATAGTTCACTGTTGCTGCCCTTTGAGTCAGAGGCTGGGCTGGAAGCGCAGCTGGGAGAAATCTTTTTGTAGCGAGTTCAGTGAGGGCTGAACTGCAGCACCACTGATGAAAACAGCCCCAGTAAGGTCTGAAAGAAGCAGAAGGGCTTTGTGCTTCCCGTCTGTGCGCTGGCAGAGCTGGAGTGCACTGCAGCCATCGCTGCAGCACAGGACAGCAAAGCGCAGCTCTTCAGACCCCTCAGCACGGTGTGTGATGGGTGAGGCCAGTGTCCCCTTGCCCCGCTACCGCCCAGCACTGGATTAAACCTTTCTTGGGAAAGCTGGTGGCCAATGGATGCTTCCTGGCGCTGTGGGGCACCAAGGCAGCCCCCTCCTTGGAGAAAGCAGGGAATGGCAATTGCTTTCCAACTCTAAAATGGTTTTTGGCTTCCTTATCACCCGCTTCCCACACTTTGGGTTCCCTCACCCTTTGCTGTGCTGCAGCAGAGCCACCCTTCTCCGTCTCCAACACCTTCATCAAGAACAGGAGCTATGGGGACATCCTCCAGCTGGATACAGCCCCCCCTCGAGAGTGGCACCATTTCTGCTCCTTTTTGGGGGTCGCCTGCACCAAAAGGCAGTAATTCCCCACCAGACGATTTGGAAAGGCTGAAGCTTACTCTGCAGCACCCAGGGACCACAGCACTTCCCCCCAGCTCCCTGTGGAAAGCCCCCCTGTTCCCCAGCCTCGGTGGGGCAGGGGAGCTGCCGTTCCCTGCTCTCCCAGCCTCAGCCGGGCTAGCAGGCTGCTGGTGTGGAGAAGGGCAAACAAAGGCTATTTTGAATGTTAAACAAGCAGAAAAAACTTCGGTACCAGCTTTCCACAGCCAGCACTAGCAGCTAAGGCAAAACACTCCTTTGCTTTGGCCTTGAGGTTTCACCTTGAAGCCATAATCACCTGGGGGAGAAGCACGGAGGAAATAAATCTGGTATTCGGGCAGGTAAAAGCCTTTTAATCAGCCCCAGGTCGGTTTCAGTGATCCAAAGTAATTTCAAACCACTTCAGACTGCAACAAAAGCTACATCCTTAAAATGGCAGCTAATTAATTTTCCTGTCCTGCTAACTTAATCCTTTTTCCAGCCAAGAAAGGCAAACGGGAGTTCACGAAGCAGGGAGGCAGCCAGGAGCCTGGCAGCGGGAGCAGAAACCAAGCCCCAGGGCTCTTTGGCAGGGGCCCAGGCCGTGCCATGTCACAGCTTACCAGGGCTTACCAGGCTGTTTTCAAAGGAAGGGAAAGAGAAATTTA
>NW_010178906.1:6965-8497 GCF_000695765.1 Mesitornis unicolor
AAAAAACATTATAAAAAGGGGGACATTTGGATTATCAAAGAAATGGCCCTTGCTATACCAGTAGTCCTGGGGAAACCACCGACCCCCACACAGATACATGTGTCCATTTACTCCCAGTTCATACCCCTGGTGAACCCCTTGCTGCCAGGCAGAGCACTCGGCACTGGTAGTGCTCCCCGTGCCCGGACTGGTGCTGGCTGAACCAGTTTCCCAGGGATTAGCTGGCGGCATGCTGTGCTGCAGGAGCGCTTCACTTAGGATTAAAGAAAAATATTTAAAAAAAGAAAAAGAAAAAAAAAAATCCCTCTCCTCCCCCAAGGTATTCTTGCTGGGTATTTTAGTGCAGCTCAGGGCCAGCCACGCAAGGCCAGTGTCCTCTGAGCCCCAGGCTGCCCCAGCATCCTCCATCCCCAGGCCGCTGGTGCAGCGCAGGATGCAGGAAGAGTGCCCGGTGCGCACAGCAAATGCTGAAGCAGCGATTTACTCCCCCGTCTCAGATGCAGAAACGCACTAAAGACGACACTTGCATCAAAAAGTAGTTTTGGAGGAGCCAGTTTGGCAGGCACACCAAAGAGCAGCTCACTTCCACATGCAGCTGTTGCTCCCTGGGATGTTACCAGAGCCTGCGAGGCACCCACAGGCCTGGGCTCAGCCCCCAGCAAGGGCAACCCTGCCTTGAGGAACCACCTCCCCAGCACCACGCAAAGCATCTGGAGGGGAGAGAAGGGGTCAAATAATCCTCCCTCCTCCAGGACCACCACACTGCTGCTGGTTTGCAGCCTCCCATCACACACAGATCTCTGCCCAGAGACCTGGGTGAGAGTGGTGCCATTTCAACCTCCAAGTGGCCACCACTGCTTTGAAGCAGGAGCTGGCTGCTGCTTCAATACCTGTTGGAATACGGCAGCCTCAGATCACAAAGGAAAAGCCACAGCAGAGCGAGACCCATGTTCATCTCACATGGGAGGGACCCACATATCCTATGGGGTGCAACAGAGCTGACTGATAAACCCCCACCTGCTGCAAGCACAGCCACGCTGCTGCTCTGGGTTGGGCAGGGCTGGCAGGAGAGGACAACCTGCACCAGCCACCCCAGTGACACCATCTTGGCGCTGGTTTGCACCTTCCTGAGGAGCTCCCCATATGCATTTCTGTGCCTGGGGATGAGCGGGGCAAAGCTTTCAATGGCATTTTCAACCTCTTACTGGTTTCCTGTCATGACGAAAGCAGTCCCTTGCATCTCCTTGTTTGTACGGACCCTTCTCACCTCAACAGTGGGCACACTGAGTCAGAGTCACTGAAGCTGGAAAAGACCTCCAAGATGATCAAGTCCAACCATTGACCCACCACCACCATGCCCACTAAACCATGCCCAAAGTGCCACATCTACACATTTATTGAACACCTCCAGGGATGCTGACTGCACCACTTTCCTGGGCAGCCCATTCCAATGCCTGACCATTGGAACAGTCCAGTGGTACAAGGCAGACCCTGGGAAGGGGAGACCCACTCTACTTCCATCTGCAGGAATG
>NW_010178906.1:8519-36163 GCF_000695765.1 Mesitornis unicolor
AAAAACACAACCCAGACTTCAGCTGCCCCACGAGGTCAGAGCCTCCTCAGCCTCCTGTTGCATGCACTTCTGGAGAGAGCCATCACTCAACCAGCCCTTGCTCAACCTCTTCCCCAGCAAGAGTTTCCCGTTGCAGTCCTGGCCCGGATTCACCAGCAACCGCCTTTCCCCAGGGGAATTCACAGGTGGTTCCCAGGAGCTGGTCTCGCCAGGTTTCACGCACTGCCAGCCGTGGGGACGGCCGCAGCACCAGCGGTGAGCATCCTTCCAGCATCCCTCGCCAGCACACCCAGCCCCGGCACGCCGAACGCTGCTGCTGCAGCGCCATGACTGCCAGGCATTCGTATTCCCATTTCTAACAATACTCCTGCAGAAGGATTTGCTGAACGCAGCACACTTCGAACAACCTCTTTCAGAGCTCACCAGTCCCCCACCGTCTCCTTTTCCACTAACACATTTTGGATGGCAGCTTCTACACTCTGCCTGCTTCTTGTTGGCAGAGGGAGGAGCCCTGAATCCAGGGATGCCAGAGGAATTTAAAGAGTACACTTTTACACAGCTGAGAATGAAAAGACACCAGAGCAGCTCAGATCAGAAACCAAAACTCAACTTTAAAGAAGAGGCAATAACACCACGAACATCTACAGGCTTAGGCGACTTCTCGACGGTCTTCCCACCTCCCTCTTTCCAAGCTCCTACTTTTTACCCGCCCCAGAAGCACATTTCCAGCAAAAGGCACCTCGTTTCAGCCACTCCGTGTGGATGCCAGCCCTAGGGAGCCTGCTCCATCCCCACCCCACACTCCCTACTCGCCAGACCCAGGCTGGCAGGGCTGAGAGCGCAGGGAGGAGCCCACCGACACGCACAAGAGCCCAACAGCCGGCGGGGTGTTTTGTGGTGGGATTTTCAACACCGGGAAACTAATTCCGTGTACAAGACCAAATTAGGGCACAGATTTTATAACTATCTCTGCTAGTTACACAGTATACGACCTTGGGTAAGTCCCTCCATCCATCCTTAGAGACTCTCAGAGGAGTGCTGCCACAAGACTTTAATTAGCAGCCCTAAAAGTACTTGAGATAGTTTGCGTCTCTTCCAAAATAACCAACTGTGGATGAATTGGAACAACCTTATTTTTGAATTCTGCAAGCAACTAGGATGCAGGCTGCTCTCAGATCAGTCACTTCAACATAATAATCAAAGTTAAATGTGCCAGCTGTGCATGAAGGATTTTAATACGCTGCACAGACTGGAAAATAGCTCAAAGAACCAATGTTATTTTTCCATGGCTGGGATGTCACTGTTGAGCAGCTGCATTATAATCATCTGCAATCAGCAAAATGCCTTTTTTTTTTTTAATCATTTTTTAGTCCTGGGGAAAAGGGTTCGTTTTTATTTCTGTCCTACTTACGAAAGCACCCTTGATTCCTGAGGCACCCACTACCAGGCGATCAGGCAGCTACCACAGCAGTGCACGCTGATCAAAACACCTTCAAGTGCTCACAATCAAACCTCAGTTATATCAACAGGTTCCCAAGCTTTGAATGTTGCGCCCAGACGGGAACTGCTCACGCTACCGCCACCTCAAGAAACACTACATGCATTTCCACAAATCCAGCAAAACTCCAGCCTCAGTTGCCTGTTTCACAGACCCAAGAGCTGGGACGGCTCCAGAGCAGAGCCGAGCCCATCCCTCCTTCCCTGCAGAGAAGCGGAGCGCAGCCCAGCGTCCTTCTCCGCACAAGCAGGCTGGGCACGGCTGCAAGAGGAAGCAAGAGGAGAAGTCTTCCAACCCCATCCTTTACAAAAGGCTGAACCTCTCTTTAATATATTCCACATTATTGAATTTTTACAAATAAAGTGTAACATTAAAACATGCGTGTACTCTGAGGAAAGTGACAAGAAACGGGCCGACCACGCAAACAGAGCTTTGCCCTCATAACCACCAAAATGCTTTATAAACCTCTTCTCCTGACTCACTGTGCTGTGGGGCTGCATTTGACAAACGGGAGCACACCATGAGGACGCTTTGCAAACAGCTTTCTGTCCCTCCTACCAGCTGCTCAGCAGTGGCAAGCGGAGCACTGGGATACAGCAAACTGCCAGAGGTGCCCGGTATTTTAAGGGACATTATGCAAGACCATTTGCATTAGAGGAGTCACGGCGATTGAGCTGACAACAAGCATGTATAAATGCCAAGCATCCAGCTACTTCCACTGCTGTTGGAGCTGATCCAGGACCAGAAAAGAGCCATGGAATTCCCGCTGCAGATGTGGAGATAAAACTTCCTGAAACCTCTCAAAAAAACCTAATAAATCTCCAGCAAAAATCTGATCATGGGTTTCCATTCCACTGCCTCTCCCAGGCCAAACTATTCTTTGGTACTTCACCATAAAATGCTTAAGAGCTTCAGCCCAAGCTCAAAATCCTCAGAAATATGCTGCTGCTTTGATAGCTTCCCAGCGCTGGGTAAAAGAGTGGTTTTGTTTTCTTTACATGGTACCAGCAGTCATCCTTTATGGCAAACGCATGTGGCTGCCAACTCAGGGAAGGCGTACGCAGCTACCGCAGCTTTGTCCTCCCACTGCGGATGAAAACACCCTCTGGTGAGTTTAGGACAGGCTTGTACCAACAGTTCCACTCCTTCCTTGGCGCATCCTTCTCCTGAACTCTGAGCAATCAGCCACTGAAGTTACCAGATTTGCACCACTAGCCCCGAGAAGCATCTCATACGCTTTTAAAACAAAGGCTCTGAAGTGGAACAGATGAAGCTGAAGCAGCTTTTGCAGCACGCAAGCAGCGGCTGCTTTTCCCATCGACCCTACCCACGCTCCCTGCTTGACAGACGACAACAAGGAGGCTCCTGCAAAACCGCCACGCTTTCTTAGCCACTACCAAGACACAGTCGCCAACACTGTCAGCGTGGAATGGGAGATGAAAAACACCAATGCTTAAGCCAAGCCAAGTCTACTTTCAGGGATGAAACAACATGCCAGGTTGCAGCTGAACTGGAATGGAGATCAGACAAATCCACCCTTTTTGGTTTAGTCTTCCCTCCCTGAAACGATCACAAGATTCAGATTTAGAGGTACAGATTAATCACTCCTGCAGGCCACAAGATTTTTGCTAAATACCAAGGCATTATTCTTGTGCAGTTTCTTCCTTTTCCACTTCAGACAGACTTCAGCTTGATTTTGCAGACCTGAAAGCAGCAGCTCCTTTTAAATCCAGTGACTAACATCCTTCCTTCAGATCTCTGCCAAACCTCGTTTCTGCCAGACTTGAAGTGTCTCTGGCCTTGTTTTCAGCTTAACTAGGTTGCGTATTCTTCAAGACAAGCGCTGCAGAGTCCGTCTGCTAAGGATGAGATGTTGCAGTGTTGCTGGTATGAAACACTATAGTTCACAGGGTTTTTTAATAGTTCGTATCTGTTAGCCAACGCGCTGTCACTCGTATTTTTCCATCCAAAGTTTCTTCATAGATATTAACAGAACAAAAGGCAACAACATTAACACCCTACATTGCTGCCACTTCAGCCCGTCAGTTCAGAGGCAGAATCTGAAGAAAATTACCAGAAGAAAAGCAGAAAAAAAAATTATGGTGGGTAGGTTGGGGGGGCTGTTGCTGGTTCAGTTTGGCGTGGGGGCTTTTTTTACGGTTTCCTGTAAAGGGAGATTAGACGATTGCTTGACCACTGCAAAGTCAAGCATAGCACAGCAACAGCCTCTACAGCTTTTACTGTGGAAGATGACAGTCGCTCTCTGCTGCTGGCTAAACCTAGGCAAGAACACACTTGCCCATCATAAATGCACTGAGCACACAGCTTGGGAACAGCAGCACCTAACAGACGTCTGCCATCAGTGACTGGACAGGGAGCTGCATGGCTGTGGGCTCTTTTTAGGAAAGGTGACAACTCCTTGGTGCTTACAAGGGAAAAAAATAAATGTAACGAGCAATGAGGATGCCCGGCTGGGAGAGGGCCAGGAAATGGAAGCAGCAGAACACCTCCAGGTACCCAGACTCCAAAGTACCACACAACCCCTCTACCCATGGCAGAAAGAGAAGCATTTGTTAATTCAGACCGTTAAACAATGTTCCCTACAGGAACCACAGCGAGCCATGTTCTTTTTCTCCACTTCCTACCATTCCAGTTCAAGCGTGCTGTAGTATTCCAACTTTTGATAAGGGCTCAAAAATGCAACTTTGCTTAAAGTGCACATCCACATGTATTTGTGGACCAGGGCAGCCTTCTGAGGAACACTCCTGGAGCATTCACTGTTTCCCAAGCAAGCCCCGTTCATTTTGTGCTCCGTTTGGGACGCAGGGCTTTGCGCACTCTTCGATGGGTTGCTGTTGCTCTTTTGTCTTCATCTCCTCACTGACACTACCCATGAAGATGGTCCATCTTTCTTCCTTCTTATGAAGGGTCATGTCCAGTTCACTAAAGAGTTTCTTCCCCTCTAATATTCTGATCCAAATTCAATTTATTAAGATAAAGTAATAGTAAGGGAAAATTCTCACTGCTTGTACTTGAATGGACTATTTTGTAGCTTCTGAGGTATAAGACTCCAAACAAGTGAACAAAAGTCACCAGCTTCCTGTAGCTAATTTGGCAGCCAACTGCATCGCATCAAAAGAGAGGGCTTACACGCTAACAAGGTCATCAGTTAAAAACTCAGCCCCTGCTCACACTGTGAGTATCTCTGGCATCAGAAAATTTAATAACCGTTAACTAGATAGAAGAAAGCTGTCTCCTCTTAACACTTACTATTTCAAAAATAGCGTGCTACATGCAACTTGATGCATGTAACCAGGCCATTTTACAAGAAGGTATGCATAGTATATCTGACCCTCTGTAAATAAATTCCCTTTTAGAAGTCCAGCAGTAGGCATGGGAAGTCTACCCTGGTGACATACAGCTGCCACGTAACGATTTTGAAGGAGTGAATCCCTCTTTGTATGACAATTCCAAGATATTTCTGTGGTTTTAAAAAAATATTCAACTGTACAGAGGAGCAAAAGTTACTTCTAGGAGAAGGATTAGGACACATTTATAGTAACGCTGTTCCCCATGTCACTTCATTCATATAACGCTGTGACAGAGATTTGCCACTGTTGGATTTTATTTCCTTCTTGAATTTCACTGGTGTAACTCCACTGGTCTGCATCTTTCAGATAGACAAGGCCACTGCTTCAGAGCGGATGGAAAAGATGTCTCACAAGCTGGCTAGTACTAAAAATATCAGTAGGAACAGAGAAGTACAGGCTCTCCAGCTAAAACCTGTTTCCCTGCCTCTCTTGCACTGACTAGTCAACCGGAATCCCTAGGACACCTGTAGCACGAGGTAAAGAGCTGGTTAACATGAGCACAACTTCAACCTGTCTTTAAAAGCAAGCTGTTAAAAGGATCAGAGGATGTTACGAGCGAACTGCAAATACACAATTATCAGAAGAGCCGTTTACTACTGGCACATTATTGGTATTGCTTTAAAGAGAAAAAATAATTACATGCAGGTGCTTCAGTCTTCTTTGTCTGTTTTGTGAGATGTAAGATAACCTTTGGACAAAATAGTAAGAAGAAAGGAGGAGAGGATACCCACTCAGGTAACCAAGGGCTGGGAAAACTGGAACTTAGTGCCTTTAATACTGAGGAAAAACGTGCACCCCACTCAGGCTGAGCTGAGTGATGGGGCAGGTGCTCCAGGGTGCAAACACACTCTGCAACTAAAACCACAAGCCGTGTTTGAGGGTGCGCAGATCAGGTTCAGCTGCAGTACAGCTACACTACTCACTGGCTTTACAAAAATATTAGCAGTCTGTTGGTAACAGACAATTGGAGGAACTCAGTGCTGCCGCTACAGACTCCTCAGATTAGCACTTATTAAAAATTAATAAAATGGTTTATTTTATATATACATATGTTCCAAAAAATTATACAGTTAAAATATCAAATTAGTGATCTGGTAACAATACTGTTCAAAATAATCTCTTTTGTATGAACATTAAAATACACATTTTTAAAAGCGTTTCCTTTTAGTGCTTCCAAAGCACAGCGTGTGCCAAGGCCACCTGAAGAATCTCCGTCCTCCTCACAGGATGAAAGAGAACTGAAGTCGGGGACCTGGGAAGCCTCAGGTGCACTTTCATAATGTCTGCAGACAAAACAGAAGAGAGTCTGAGGTAGATTGTTTAGTGACCATCAGGTGGTAACAGTCACAGGGCTGTCTTTAGCTTTCATTAACACAATAGCAGTTTCTTTACTCTCAATCTACACTGAATCTCAAGTTTAAAGGCATGGCTAGCAGTTCTTGGGAACAAAACCCTTTTCTCTGTGGTGGCAACATGCAATTTTACCAGTGCAGGTGTTTCTGGGAGGATTTTTTTTTGGGAACACACGGGCTCTCTCTCCACGATGCAGACAGTGTGTGCATTTGACAGTGCCCCATTTTAGTGCAACCTGCTGCCTATAGCACGTAAATGTCTAATGACAGCGTTCAAATGAGTAAATTCTCATCACCTGCAGGAGGGGCAGCAATGGTTATTTTCTTCAGCCTGCTGAGCAAATAGCACCCTCCACAGGAAAAAAGCCACACCTTTCATAGCAAATCCTTAAGGTTATAGCCCAGCTTCTGCCGATGGAGATTCTTAAAGTTAAAACTCCACTGCTTCTTCTCAGACTGTGACAGTAAAATCACTTGACTGCCAAGATGGTGAGGGCAGCAGCTACATCCTCTTCCACTCTTCTGTGGCACAGCAAACTCATTCCTGGTCCATATTCGTCTGGCCGGTACGTTATTATCTACTGTTGACATGATTTACTCTGTTGGGTAGGCTGTTGAATTCTAGCTCCTTTAGTATTCTCTCTAAGTGTTGTATTAAGACCCGTTTTTTAAACCTAAGGAAGAGAGGGAAAGCAATTTATTTTTTTTCTTCCAAAAATACAGTCGAACAACTCAAAGACTGTTCAGCCATGACAAATCACATTACCACAGGCTCTCTGTTTCCAGCACGGAAAAGCTTGCTTTATTTCTGGCACTCAAATGACCAGGAAATTTAACTGAATACAGCTGCCCTCCCCCAACCCACCCAAATTTTGGGTCAGTCTTCAATAATGACCCATCTCTGTATTTCACTTTTAAGCTTAAAGTAAAGGTCATTTACTCTGTAAGAATATAATAGTGATTTGAGCACTAAAACTATAATAATTGAAATACGTCAAAAAGGAAAACAGAAGGTACTAATACTGGAAAAGTTTATAATTTACTATCACGATTCTAAAATAACTTCTAATCTATGACTCCAAGTCATTTGTATCTATACAAACCTTGCTGCTTCCTTGATAGCAAATTCAATGAAATACTTCCGAATTTCTATAGGTCCTTGCACCTCTTCAAGAAGAGAGAAAACTTTTTCGTAATCTAAAAAAAGAAAAAGACAAAAATTCAACCATATATTAAATGAAGTCCTGCAAACACATTTTCAATAAAGCTTAACAGCCAGAAGAAAAATCAAAGCCCAGAGTTTCACACTTACAGAAGTATGGTAATATAATGGTGATACACGTGAGGCAGTAAAAAGGCCCACATTAGCTTTAGGCACAGAAAGCAGGTGATACCAATAATTCAAAGTGACACTGATCATCTGGTATTCAAATGTGGCACCAAAGAATTAGGTTCTCTTTAAGAGAAATGCAGAAAACGCAGGCTAGGTAAAGAAGCCCCCTATCTCCATAAGCACAGTGCCACCAGTAGCAGTTACCATGCACAGAAGGCCACCAAGCCGTGCTTTAACCTACAGCTGTCATTTCTGAGAGCCGAGGTCAGAATTAGTTCTACTGGAAGGACAAATTATCAATGCTCAGTGTGAGCACAATTAACATGACTCTCTTACTGGTACAAAGTAAATATATCCTCTACTCTGGTCTCATGAAACCCCACCTGGAATACTGACTGCACCCAGCTCTGCGGCTTTCAATGTAAGAAGGACATGGACCTGCTGGAGCAAGTCCAGACTTCCCCTATAGGGACAGCCTAAGAGAGTTGGGGCTGTTCAGCCTGGAGAAGAGAAGGCTCCGGGGGGATCTTAGAGCAGCCTTCCAGTACCTGAAGGGGTCCTACAGGAAAGCTGGGGAGGGACTCTTTGTCAGGAATCGTAGTGAAAGAGGGTAGATTTAGACTAGATATTAGGAAGAAATTCTTCACTGTGAGGGTGGTGAGACACTGGCACAGGTTGCCCAGGGAAGCTGTGGGTGCCCCCTCTCTGGAAGTGTTCAAGGCCAGGTTGGATGGGGCTTTGAGCAGCCTGGTCTGGTGGGAGGTGTCCCTGCCCAAGGCAGGGGTTGGACTGGATGAGCTTTAAGGTCATCACAGACCATTCTGTGATTCTATGAACTGGACACATTAAATAAGAACCAAATTTTTAAATAGCATTGTTTCAATATTTTCTGTGGTTGAACCCAGTATGAAGATACCATGATGCTGTGACTAAGAGCCTGCTCAGAGTGATGCAGCAGGCACGGAGGGGATATAAGGTCAGAACTGTGAATATATGTACATATTTAACCCACTACTACTTAGCTTCTTTCTTTGATGAGCCCCTAAACTCTGTGGCAAGACTGGTGACTCATACTGAGCATAGTACTCTTTTACTCGACATCACCATTTACTAGCCATGAATTTGGTGTAAGATTAGATGAGCCCATTGTACAAAACAGGAAGCAAAGACATACCCAATTATGAAGTTTTAAAACATCTTAAAAATAAAATACAGATGCAGCATAAAAATGACTTCATCTCTCAACAGCCTCCGTCTGCCACAATGAGTACACGTCTCACAGAAATGCAAAGTTTTGAGAAAGCAACTCAAGATCAGAAAAACAGAGGAGTTAAGAATACTCCATGGCACTAATTACTGGCACTTGACAATGTATTAGAAAAATACTCGTTAATTTAATTTGTAGAAATAATTCACTCAGACACAGACCACATTAGGGACATCTGCCATTTAAGAAAAAAATGGAAAGATTATGCCTATGGCATATCCTGTGTCATACCCATTAGTTGGGAGTTTCAAGTTAATGTTTTAGTTTTGATCCTGTATACAAGCAAAACATGTAACAGAAACCAAGGCGGCAAGTTACTCTTTCTCACAACGTTTTAGATTCTGGGGGGGGTTATCAAACCTTATAGGAAAAAAAAAAAAAGAAAGTAACTTTTAGTCTTCAGTTCTTAAGGATTTGCAGCAGTGTTCCATCACCAACATCACTACCTCATAAAATCACTTCACTATTAACTTCTAAGATTCCTTTTCAAACATATTCCAAGATGCACCTTTGTAGGTACACATGCCTTTGCCCTCCAAAGGAGGTTCTGATGGACACAGCCACAAAGCCTACGTAAGGAGCAGTGCAGCGTAAGGCAGAGTCCATCTCGTCTCATGAGATCATCAGTATCAAAACCAAAATCTCTGAAAGGTTTCACAGGGTACCTCTCACACCAGTTAACCTGGGCAAACAAGGTCACTTTGCACTCAACTTCCCAAACATTGCTGTCTAAGCTTCAACTCACCTGCCCAGAATGTAAGCACTTTCTTCCTTTTTTTGTCCCTCTGTTGCTCATATGCAAGCAATCAAAGTATTCAAAATCTAAAGCTGTACATATATTAAAAATAGCTCCTTATTTCAAGGAAAAAGCCTCTTCTCTGTAGCACCACATATAATACATTAATAAAAACTACCCCACACAACTTACTTCTTCCAGGTTTGCGAACCTCTTTCATCACTTTAATTTTAATATCAGCGTTGTTTCCCTCCAACATCATAGGTGTTATTTTAAATGAATTTGGCACGGATTCAGAAGTGGACTCTATCACCCGTTTTTGGTCATCTCCAGCCACACTGTAATTTAAAGACCCTCGAGCAAGCGTGTTGGTACCAGGTTTGTGATCCAGCCCATCTTCATTTAAACAATTGAATTCAACAGGTAGAGAGTCTAGGTCATCGGGTAACATTTCATCCTCTCCGATAGCAGCTGGAACTGAAGGACCCATTTGCACAGGTAAGCCATCAATTTGCTTTTCCAGTGACTGACAGTTTTCTGCTTTCTTCTCCCCATTGCCATCTTGGACAATACTGTTATTGGTATCTACAAATTAAAAATACGTACCTTAGTAGTGCATATCTGCAGTATCAAAATAACAAAAGGAAATTATTCTGTATCCTTTCTTGTTTGAAGTACTGCACAGCAATCTGACAGTGCTGAACAACTCTCCAATACTTCTTTTCAAATTTTGATGCGACCAAAGGAGTATTTCCCTTTGGACTGTTACCATCTCATATCACTGTCATGAAGTCATCATTTTCTGTATTCCTATTGCAGTGTTATGACTTCTAAGTAAACTAGTGTCTTCTTTCCCCCAATTCCAGCTAACAGAGTTTTCTTCTGACTCCATTTGCTACAATAAGTGGGTAAGAAAATTAGCATTTGTGGGAAATGAAAACATAACCATATTTTAAAACTTTCCCTCCCCATCATGGAATAAACAAATAAGAACTAAAAGCTGATCTTAAATCCTTGCCACTTCCAAACCATCTTGGTGAAAGGTTTCAGTATTTTATTTAAAGAAGAAAAAAACCAGCTCAAAATTATTTTATTCCAGACTTCACAAGCTGTAGCAGCTGCCTGTTTATCTATGCCAACAAAAGAAACTCAGTCCTATATAACACTAAAGCACACACACATGCTGATACACCCTTTTGAATCGATTCAGAAAACACACGAAGTTGTGGGGTTTTGGTTGCTGTTGTCTTTTTGTTGTTGCTGTTTGTTTTGGTTTGTTTTTCTAACACAGCCATTCCCACTTCTGACTGCACAGGCTGCTTTACTACAACTCAATATACCTTTACTTGCTGGGACACCTTTGAGGTTCAGATACGATGGCGATCCAGAAGCAGATGGTGGCCCTTTCCCACCAACGTGATTCGTTACGACGGGCGGTGACTGTGGCCGTCTCAGCAGTGGTGACATGCTACGCCTTCTCTTTAGTGACGCTGGGGTGTTGGGCTCTCCAGGACGCTTAATCTTATTCTGAGGCCCAGCAACAAATTCATCTGCTTCATCTATCATCATACCCTGAAAAGAAAAAACTATCTAAATAAAAAACCCCCAACAGTACAAAATAGCAGTTGTTCCATCAATTCATTGATGGGGTAAGTCCCTCAGTGTTAAAATTCAGGTGGCTTTCAAAACACTTTACAGCTCTCAGAACCAAGATACCTAACGCACACTGTAACCAGAGACAGACCAGTGCCACTTTGCAAATCCACGGAATTCTTTACGTGTTTCTCTTGAACCACGTGAAATGAAAGACATCAGTCCTTTCCGCACATGATACAAGAGCTACACAGGTTAGCAACATACTGCAGTTGTTGGAGAGAAATTCTACTCACAAATTATTTCAAGCAATGTCAGATATAAAGACACAGCAGAGAGCACGGCTCCTCCTACCTTCTTATCCTGTTTAAATGGATTGCCAAATGTATGAAGTCTTTTTGGTTGATCTGGGTCAATCTCCCGAAGGGGTGAAGGCATCATTTTCAGATATTCCTGGTAATTTCCCATCTGAGCAACAGGAACACTATGAAGACAGTCTGCAACAGAACAAGTGATCTCAATTCAGTTGACCTTAAAGCTGAGGCAATATAAACTTCACACACTTCAGTTGCAAGTGTTAGCATTTAAGAACTAGAAATTACTATTTCTTTTCTCTACAGAAGAAAAGCTGAAAACTACAATTTTAGAAATAAGGCTGGCAAGAGTTGAGCTTAATCAGAAGAATGAAAAATAAGCAAGTTTAATCCCTATGCTAACAACTGCATCTTTAGACCACCAGAACCTAATAAAGGTAAAATGAAGTAAGCCTCTCTCTGCTTTAAGCTACCATCACTATAAAAAAACGGTCTACTGAACCTTATTGTATGGGAAAGCTCTCCCATAAAAGTGATTTTTAAAACTCAAAGAAGGCATGACATCTTGCATGACAGAAAGCAAAAATTTCCTTCTTTCCTCTTCTGACTCAAGAAAAAGACACTGACTGACTAAAGAATGATGCAATGTCCACTTCTGCTCCCACATCCAGGACAGAAAATATTACTTCAGCGAATAAAAAAAAATTAGCAGTACTCCCTATAAACTGTTAATGATGAGCAGTGGCTACTTACCTTCATCCTGCCCCAAGATAAGCCTGTGTGTTTTCAGAAGATTGGTTCTCATTCTAGTTAGCTGGTCTAGAAGACTGCGACGAGGAATATCATATGCATTTCTGAACGCCTGTGGCTTCAAATCCTAGTTTTATAACAAAACAAGTAACTTTCAGTTAACCCATCAGTTCTCATACACAGAGAAATTCCTCTATGAACTGTAATAATGTTATCTTAAAAAGAAAAAAATATTCTGAAGTAGCTTCAGAGCTTCCTAACTGGACAGAACAGACTCAATTACTGACTTTTCAACAAGACCTTACTCAGCATTAGCGCTTTCAGCTCCATTATGACTAAGCAAGTTAATTCCTGGATGAACACCACTGGCTGTCTTTCATAGCAATTGTAAATTAAAACACAGTAATCTTCCCTTACTACCATGGGATTTTCAAATAATGTCTCAAAATCAAGGGCAGAAAATTGCATTTACTCTTCTCACTATTTATGCTTACGCTGCATTCTTCACGATTCAGTGGAAGTACTTCCTTCTACTTTAAGTCCATAAAAGTTACCCACTTAAAACAGATGAGATCAAATGCTTAACCATGCAAGATTGCTATGCTGTTTACCTTGTTTAAAAGTCCTATGTGGAAGCCAGCAAATTCTTTCACATTCATTTCCGCCAGTCTGAGTGGAGATTCCCCAGTGATCCCCTGCAGCAGTTGCTTAAAATCCCTACTGTGTACCAAGGAGAGGCCACTGGAGTGATTTTTCACTTTTATTCCAATTTCTTGTGGAACTTTCTTACCCACTGAACCTATTATCCGTTCCGACTCTATTTTTGTCTAAAATGGAATCACACCATGAGTTAAAGAATCAGCAGCCATTGCAGATTTCCAGTATAAAACACACAGTACATTAACAGAATACAACTATAAATTTAGTTCCCAACTACTCAACAAACGGGAGAATTACCTACTCGGGGATATACTGGATTATATACATTATACCTCAACTAGAAAGAAATCCTAGTGTGCTAGCATACGGAAAAAATATTTAGCCAGTGTATCTGAACTTATAAGCCAGCGGGAGGTCTGAGAATATCCCTGATTGTGCTGCAAGTTTGTGACTTTGTGTGCCTGAAGAATCATCTTTGAAGGGAAAGAAGAAAAAAAAAAAAGGAAGGTGGAATGCCTTGGGTTACTGTGAAGTTGCACCTAAAACAACACACTTATTCAGGTACAGTAATATAATTTCAGATTTTACTTTCTGAACAACCTACAAACTAAGGTTTGCACTATATATGTTTGTAACGAGATAAGGGAGAAAAGTAGTAAAAGAGAAGAAATTTGCTTCAACAGTAAGTTTCTAAAAACATACTACTCCAATTAGCACAGACTTTTTAATAGCTACAGATAATTTTACTGTATTAAGCATTAATTGCATTCAAAGGAAGATTTTTTTACCCACTTGCAATACCTCCAAAAAACCCCAACCAACCAAAACCCCAACACCCACAGTGATTGGAACCCACTTCCCCCAGATCTCAACCTCTGCAGTTTGCTTCATTATCTGTGGGAAACGCTGAATTTAAGGGCAGCAGGAACACAGCAGAATTCTGGAACTGCTTGTCCCTATACAGGAGCTTAGAGTGCATCCAACACACAAACTTTTCCACGTGCTGAGAATGTCTGTGAAAACCACAGTAGCCATCTCAGGCCATTCCAACTCTGTATGGCAAACTGAATTTGCGTATCATTATGTTACCAAAATACCACAGGAAGTTTTCTGTCTAATAGATGCTCAGTCATTCAAAGACTTTTGGAATGTATTTTGTGCATTCTTTAAGGCGGAGGAAATTTTCTTTGAATTTTAAAGGCTGCACTGCTTCCCCACTGACTTCTAGATAATTAAACTGCTGTTGTAAGAACGGTTCATGCTAAGGAGGCATGGCTTTCAGAGAGTTACACCTGAAATGGCACTCCTGACAAAAAGATATGGAAGACTATTTCCCACCAGGTCACGCTTAACACATAGGATGGATTTGACATGGAAATAAACATGGGACTGAGAGCGAGCCTCTGACTTCAGCTGTGAAAAACAATGGCAAGAGCAGTCATAAATCCAATTAGTGATAATCTTTGGAGTTTAAAGGTCTAGCAGATACTTTAAATGTAGCTGAAGAGGTCTCCTTTACACTCCCCTCCACCACTTACAGAAGGCACAATTGCTGGCTACAGAATCACTCTGGACCAATCTTCAATTATAATGTATGTTGTACACCCATATGAACTCCCACAGGGATTAACTGCTTTATAATGAGATTACCACAAACTAAATAATCAAGCACTTCTAATCGCAAAGGTTTTATCAATACTACCTGTTGGCTGAGTTTTTTAAGGTAAGAGATAACACTGTAACTAAGTCCACAATCTAAATTATCTGATATCAGATTTGGAGCTCCCATCATCCTTAGGGCTTTCTTTAATGGCTATAAGGAAAACAAAATACACAATAGTAAGAGAGTAAGTCTTCAAAAAAAAATTTATAAGATCAATTACAGGAAGCTAAGGCACATGGATTAGTGCTCTAGCTTTTCCACTTTTGGCCACTAAAATTCAAGTCTATTCAGATAACATGTGACATGAGTTTGGTAGTCTAACTAGCTTGCAATGGACATTATGCCACATTACCAAGACACCACACGGTGTGGTGCCACTGGCAATTTCAGCTCAAAGGCTCAGTACCAGAATAGCCGGGATGATGCAAGTCCATATTGAGGTGCATTGTCCAAGCTACACGTAAAAGGTGACACAGTGCCGCCCCCCACCCCTCATTTGGCCCAGCCAGTTCTCTTTGTACCAGCTTCCCCTAGCACTTCACCCACTTTAACAAACAAACAAATCTGCATTTGCCAAATTTTGTTTCTCTGGACAATCCAAAGTACTTTACATCAAAGCTTATTTAATATTTAGTGAACAGAAAATACATTTAATATCTTAATATAGTTACTATTACTCAATAGTACTAGAAATTTAATTATTTATTGAAAATGTTTGACCTGATCTACATACCTCTGCAAAGCAAAATGTTGACTACCTAAAATGTCATCATAATTACATTAACAAAATGTCCTAGGAAGAGGTATGATGCACAGGATTCTGGTTACACCAGCCATTATAACCAGGAGGATTAAAGGAGAAAAGGAACATACCAGTAAGTAGTACGGAGGCATTGTTTTTAAGTAGTTGTCAAAAGCCTGTCGCCACTTCAGATTTGGCTTAAGTTTGTGAACCTTGAATAAGTCATCTGCAACAAGGAAAACAACAAAAGAAGGTTTCATTTATACAGTCCCAGACCATTAGCATTATCCAAATGTCAACGTGCCAAGTTTTCCCCCCTCTTCTTCTCCCTCCACCCATCTCCCAACGGGGCTTCCCACAAAACCTGTGCTTAACCTTAGGTTTGAAGGATTGTGAATCCCCAGTCCTAGCTGCAGTAGACAATCCACAACAGGTACTCATTACAGGCAAACTTACAAAGGTACATCAGACTTAAACGCTGTGCACAATGCCCAGCAGCATGGAAGGTGCAACCAAGCCGCCTGTTAAGCGTTTCGCCTCCCTCGCCTCTCTCTTGCATCATCAGGGATTCCCTGGATCTGATTAAACCCAACAACATTTGTTTGGCTCAATTTCCATTTTCAGCCCAGCTTTCTTTTGTTCAACCTGTATGATGAATTCTGGTCTCCAGTAAAAACATTCTTGGGCATCAAAGGGAAAAGAAAAAAAAAATAATTATCAGAGCAGGGAATCTTTCTGGTCAGCTCTGCTGGACTCTGCTGACAGCAGCAGGGAAAGGTCCACAGTGCCTGCCTCATGCTGGTGCAGCAAATTATCCCACAGATACAGACAAGAGATTGTAATTAGCTACAAAAAACGCAACCCTTTAAGAGGGGGGCAATTAGACATTCTTTCCTTTGGATACTGTTTTAGAAATACCTTGCTTGCACTGGAGGTGTGCACATTGCCGTTTAGGAATCACTGAGTTGAAGCACATACCTATTTGCCATGCACGCTATAAACGGTAACAGTGATCTCCAAACATCAAAAACGAACACAGCATCCTGCAACTTATCATTTGAAATTAGGGATTATCATCAAGACCAAGTTTCTCCTTAGCAGGGCTGTAACGTGCTGGCACAGCGAGGCTAATGGAAAGATATGCTGGACTGGATAAAAGGATGTCCAAAAATTAACTGGGGAGAGCTGCAGGAGACTGCACCGAAGAGGGTGCATGAAAGACAGATGCAGCAAGGAAATTGTTTTCTCCAGATTGAGCTTTCATGAAGATATATTTTGAGAAGAAAATTTGACTTGCATAGTATTCTGCACCAATTGAACAGATGTCAAGATACGATTTTCCAAGTTCTCATAGTCAAACCACACTTAATTACAGGTATTTTCTAATCTAAATGAATTCTGTATCACATATAAAAACCACACTACAGATGCTAATTGCTCTCTTCCCTGGCCTGAGGGAAGTGGGGGAGAGTCTGCGAGGACAAGTTACAACTCCATTTAAAATCTCAATATACCACACGCTTAGCACTATTATCCAAAAGAACCTGTGATGGTATCATGACATATGGCAAATATAAAATAACATCCGTTCTTATCTTACAAGCCTATTAGCTTTTTGCAGCAAAACAGAAGCTAAACTAAAATCCTCTCCTAAAATTCAAAATGAAAAGGAGGAAAAAAAAAAAAGAAAAAAAAAGTTAAAATGTTTGGTATCAGTCTGTCCTAACGTGTAAAAATCTAGGAGTTGGTTATGAGTACAGCTTGAACCTTAAACACCTTATCAGCACTTTATCACTGTCTCACTTCCTGCACTGTGAAGGTTGTACCAGTCCATAACCCCTGCAGTCTGGCTGCACAGCAACTCCTCAACGGCACCAACATTCCTAATGCTCAGCGAGGTTCGGTGCTCAACCCACCGCTGAGCTGTAGCCTGAGAGGTCAAATGCAAAAGCACCTCCTCTGATCTTTGCTACCCAAGAAGTAAGAAAGAATCTAAGCAGAGCTTCTGCAAAGATTTGTCTATTTAAAATTAGAGCCTCCCCACAGCACAAACTCACTGCAGGAACTCCTACCCTCTAAAAGGAAGAGAGTTGTGGTGGTAAAGGCAGCCACATGTTTCAAAGGGAACATCGCCATCAACATCTTACCTGCCTCTAGTGCAAGAGTTTGAGGCATACACTGTCAGCACACGGTGCAACACAGGCACTTGAAACGTACTTTTTCCGCTGTGCCCTGGGCTGCACAGAATCACTTATATGAAGAAGCAAACAGTAACCCAGTTAACTGTCTTTCACAGATTAAATCCCAAACTTTTGTAGATAAAATCCAAGAGTACTGTAAAAATCCTTTCATAAATTGGCTTTAATCCAACCTATTCATTTTCAGATACTACTCGAATACAGAATTCTTTTTACCTCTGAACACAGAGGGAGCTAAAAGCACTGGATAATTGGGAACATGCCATTAAAAACCACTAGGAAAGGGCCACAAGCCACAACAATTCAAGAGATCAGGTAAAATTACAGACAGACCAGTTAATTTTAAACCGTGTTGCAAAGTCTTTATCCACTTCAGATTAATGTACAAAACAACCAAATTGTGACAAACAGGGTATCAATACAACTCTTTAATATCCAGAACCACATAAGGGGGCCTGGTGTACTTTCAAGCTCAGTGAACACTTTTTAAAAAAGAAAATAAGAAAAAAGAGCATGAGAGAGAACAGTCAGCAGGTGATTTCAGTGATTCAGCTGGAGCCTAATTACAAGAACAACTCCACGTGACACCAGTCGAGATGTGAGGGATAGCTCACACCATGTAACTCAAAGTAAAACCTTTCTTTTTATCACCACCCACGTTAAATTCTACCTGAGCAAGGACACGACCATTCCTTGTTCACTCCTGTAATTCTCTGAGCTTTCTAATGCCTCTGCACTAATAGATACACTCCTTTGTTTTAAGTTTTTACAGTCAGAGAAAGCAGTATTCTCCTCTGCAAACAATCGAGCCAAAACCAAGGCACTCCCATGTAAAATAGTGTCCACCACTACACAAGTATTGTGGCACTCATCTTCCATTGATACCAAATGTCTGGCTCTCCCTCTCCACAGTGCCACAGCTTGCTACGTTTGCACTTGTGAGAAAGACAAGCCCTTGAGTTTCCAAAACATAAAATCATTACTTGCAGACTGTCTCAAGGAGCCTGTAAAAGCACCCAAGGAAACTGTCCACACTACAGTCCTTCACGGGCAGACAATTTCTAAATGCTCATTCTTCTGCACATTCAGACCCACAAATAAAAGGCATTAATCACCTCCTCACAGTATTCTCATATATATTATGGCTGCTTCACTACCACTTCTGTTGACACTTCTAAGGAATAATCACTCCCAGCACCCAGCAGTGCCTGCCCTCACACTAATGCAGCTAAGATCAGCCAAGGAAGTATCTTCAGCAAGGCAGGAGCACTTAGAAGCATACTTCGTCTTCACTAAACTCTCTCTCTAATCCCTCATTTGACTTCCACTTTATGAACTTGGCTGACCAATGGTTTTTAAACAGAAGACTATCTGAAGTACAATAGCTTTGCTTGTATCAGATAAAGGCAACAGTCCTTCAATATGGAATTTCTATAATCCACGGGCCAAACATATTCAGAATCAAACTATGTCAGCATCTGTCTGTGAAAAGCTGTCTTCGGAAGTCTGCCTCAGAAGAAAAGGAAAAAAAAGACAAGAACCACACCCCAGCTCCTCAGTTCTCAGAGCAAAGCACCACCTCGAGCTGACCACGATGTGGCTTCAGCTTTTCCTGTGAGAGCAAAAAGGAGCTGCTCAGTTGCAACAGCACATCCCACGTGGTCTCTCTTACCTCCATAAAACATCTAGGGACCAGATTTTGTATCAATCAATTTACCATAGTGCAAGGGTCAGGTTAACACATGGACTGTGTTGTTATGTTTTATGAAGTCTCATTAATTGGCTCCTTTCCTTACAAACCTTCAGATTCTAAAAGCAGGCCCACTGAGTTACAAGCTAGGACAGGTTACAGCATTCCCAAATCCACTCTTGCAGAAACTGAGATATAAAATCAACCAATTTACAGGATGTGGTGCAATTTACCTCTTTCAGTCACAGACCACTACAATTTGTTTCAGTTTGCTGCATACCTATCTTACCTGTTTTTTAGGGCTGTCTCTTATTTTCCAAAAACAGAATTAAAACTTCAACTGCTCAAGAATGCAGGAGGAAAACAAAAACGCAAGAAAAAAAGAACCTTAAACATCTTGCTATCTGTTTGTAAGGCTGAACACACGTAAGCCACTTGATAAGACAGTACAAATAATACACTTGTGAGGTGGTTTTGGCTCTGTCTGAAAGAGTCACTAGAAGGAACAGAGAGAGATTATCCCAAGACCAGTCCCAATCCTCCAACACAATATTCTACCAGTTGGGCAGTAGCCACTGGACCCACACTGATGCAGCAATACGGGTGGTAGTGGTTGAATAGAGCAGACTTCTTCTGCACTTGGAAGTTCTCACATCCTTTTTAATCCAGGTGAGAGTAACGAAAGTTTGGTTTTACACACTCAGATTAGTTCTCTGCTGAGCCATCAGCATCCACTATTGGTATGCATTAAGACAGACACAGAGGGAGAGTTCAAAAACAGAAACAATCCCTATCTACCTACAGAGAGAAACAGACTCAGTATTTTTTAAAACACCTACAAACAATTTAACAGGTATGCTGCTCATCATCTTAGTCATTTTCTGTACTGCTAAATAGAAAAGGGGCCAGATCTGCTTTCCTGTTGTATGTCTATTCCACAGAACTTAATTCTACCATGCCTTAGAGACCGAGGATGAACAAAGTCCTGGAAGGAAGGAGATCTGAAGGTAACACTCTGTACGTGTTTGTGTTAATGAAGAGAACATCCGCTTTACAACTCAGGCAACACGGAAGATCTGCATTTTCCTTTAAACAGCCTTCAGAAATTCAAGATGTGGGATACCAGGTGAGTAAACTGCAGAACAGCACTACATCTACTGAGAAATGCCTTTCTCCAAAGAGTAGGAAGAGCTTTACACCTCTGCAAAAAAGGCAGAGGGAAGACAAGAGCTGCCAGGGAAGACACAGCAGGAACTGCAAATGTCAACACAAAAATGAAGAAGGAAAACCATTTAGTAACAGTGATGGCTTTTCAGCCAGTGGATCTGCTGGAGTAATTCAGCAGCTGCAAACTCGCAGAAACTCTAATTTAGTCCAGAAGTATCCCACTTGCCCACTTTGGGACAATTATGAGGCTACGCAGATAAGACACAGTCCAATTATCAGCAAGCACAAATTTCTTTTTTTGGTTATGACCAGGATTATGAAAAAGCACTCCTGAACTGTGTTGTGGGGTTTTTTTTCTAGAAATTAATGGAAAAGCCCTGTGTAAGACAGTAAGAGTCAATGTTAATTCTCTTGATTGCCACTGCTATTCTGTATCACTAAACATACCCACGAAAACTGGAAGAAAAAAAAGCCTTACAGCATCTGCAACTAAAAGGGTTAGTAGCACCAGGAAACTCTTCTCTCTGCCTTTTTGCCAGAATCCCAACAGCCACAATTACTATGGCAGCTATTCACACAGCACCTGTTCTTGCTGTCTTTCCTGTCAAAAGTAATTTCATTGTGGGAGCAAAAAAAAGCACTGGTCCTTCGGGCAGGGAAGAAGTGCAGACTGTTTCACTGCTCAGCTCCTTACTGCTCTACACTCTGGCAGGGAATTCCCTCTTCCCAACACCCATGACAAATACTGCATCTGATCTTCCAGTAAAAAATCAGCTGCTACAAGAGCAACTGCAAAACCTGGATACACCACACCCTAAATGAGGGAAAAGAATGGAGGTTGAAGCTTACTCCAGGTTAAGGAAGAGGCTACGTGTCTAGGAGGTGAACAGCATCAAACATGCACTGGAAGCAGGTAGCTCTCCTCCTCTGCTGGAGAGAAAAAAAGGGAGAGGGGGTATGAAAATCCTCTCCTCCCAAATTATGTTAAAGAGTTTGCAACATTCGCTACTCTCTGATCTCCATTATTTTATAAAGTCTCAAACTAAGGCAGAATAGCAACCATTATTTGTTCTGCTTTTATTCTGAAGTAGCTGCATTGGCAGTCCAATGTAAACTGATTACCTACCTAGCAATGGAAGTAAAACAGGATAGTTGTAAGGCATCACAAAGAGGTTTACGCAGGTTAAAGTAGTGCTTGCTTTTAAATACCCAAACGGATGGCCAAGTTCGCTGTATTTTCCACTGCTGCTCACAAATACCTGATAAAGAATAAGAGATATCGTCGTATTACAAGAAAATGAAGGATATTAAGCATGGGGATTTAAAAACAAAAATCAATCTGAATCCAATTGCATTAGGACAGCAAATCATCAAGAAGAGCCAAGTCTGAGGTTGCACACATCAGGATGAGCATGCACTTAACACTCCCCAGTCACAAAACTGAGACACGCAACATTCAGTGTGCCCTCAGCCAGTATGGAAGTGCTCTTCACAGCATCATCTTTAGTGCTTTAGTGAAACTGCTCTGAAGTGATGTTCTAAAAATTCTTTAAATTATTTAACATAGGTTAGGAGCCATCTGTTGAAGGGATGTTAAAAAACAATCTATTTGAAATTAATCTTCTGACTCATAAAATAGCATGACTAAAATTTACAACACTGATTAAAAAAATCTAAATATTTTTAAGCAAAACAAACAAATAGTCAAGAAAGGTCTCCTAAAATTCTCCTGAGGTCTTTTTATTATGTCAAGAGCCAACATTCTTAACATTGACTTTTTGGGGTTTTTTTGAAGTGTATAAACGGGGGTATTAACCTGGAAAAGCAATACATGTCACCAACTAATTCAACAGGATAAAGATGGTGTATATATTCTTACTGAGACAGTCAAAATAATTCACATCTAACCAAAAACAGTTTTCCTAAAAGAAAAAGTAAACCTTACAGTAAAAAGCAGGTATTTTTCCTCTGTTTTTTTTTTTCAGGGAATAAGGAACAGGGTTTGTTACGTGGTTTCTATGACAATGAGCCTATTTCTCTAGTTTGTAAGGGTTTGATATGTAGCTGGGAGAAGAAATGCAGTCTTTGAAAAACAGCAGAGTAATTTTAGTAACTTGGGCAAGTAATGTACTTATGAATGCTTAAAGGACATTTTAAAAATTAGTTTATTACAAGTAACTTCAATTTTTCTTCTGAATACGCATATGATATGTTCCATTAAGTTGTAATATTTATTAGGGAAACAGAAACATGAAAGACAACTCCAAACCCATCTTTCCAACTAAAGCATCATATTCCTGGTGTACATATTAAGCTGTTCTTTACAAGAACATCATTGAGAGGGGAATTACAAGCCTTACTTTCTAGAGGATGCAGAAACAAGTCACTTATCCAAAAATCACAGAAGCAGCATGTGACAAAGGATTTCAGCAACAGAACTTTGACCTCTTCGAGGCCAATCCAGTCAACAAGATCAACAGCTTCCACTGAATTCCTATTAGCAGTTTCAAGCATCTAGTGGAAATTATTTGCAGCTGTTGATTAGGTAACATGATGGAAAGGAATGCTAGGTTTTCTCTGTAAGCAAACAGAAGCCTACAGAGAATTTCAATTTAGCGAAAAATGGAACCTGTGGGACGTGCTTCTTAGCAAAATGAGACAGACCTAGAAACAGAATTAAATGAAATTACAAAGCCTGTAGAGGGACCACACGTTCTGACTCCTGAAAGGAGGTAACTCAAACCTTGACACGGTTCTTCTCATCAACTGCACAGTCTGCAACCAGACCTACAAAGACTACAGTACCTTAGGATGCCCATTACATTTCTAGAATCAAATAAAGGCCAAATACCTGCCAGCAGGTATGGGGAGACTTTCGTTCCAAGATGTACTGTGTTAAGGGTGAAGGCTCAAGCTCATACTTGTCAAAAGGAAGCTTGTCTATTACCATTGGCTCACAATCCACACAGGAGAACCTCACAACAGGGTGAGCTGTGCGTGGAGGCTAAAAGGAAGGGGAAAAAACGTATCAATTATCTGGTATTTATGGTAAACAAGTCAGTTCTCCTAAAAAGATTCATATACGTGTATTTTATCATCCTACAGGTTTAACCTCTTAGTTTCTGCAATTTCCTTTAACAGAGAAAAAAATACCAATTAATTAAATAAGTAATTCTCTAACTTAAAAAAAAAGCCACACACATGAAGACACTCATCCCACCATAAGAAAGCCATGGTTAGTATTCAACTACTTATCTTGATATTTAAAAGTCTCCGTGCCAATCAACCTCTAGCATCACAGAGAGGTTTAAAGAAAAAAAAACTTCAACTCTGCTTCTGTGCTCGATGTTCCGAGCCGTACAGATGTGAAACTGCTCACTTCACAAAGGATCTCGAGATATCCCTTGCCAAGGCAATTTTTTTTCCTCTTGAATCGAAGGGTTGGGGAGAAACATTGTCCTGAGCATTTGCAAAGTACACAAACATAACACGCCTAACAACAGAGATGTTTATAAAGGCTACTAAGACATGCCAAATGTATGATCACTTCAGTAAGAGGAGGAGAAACAAATGCCTCATTTTCTGAACTCTTCTGTTTCAGTTTCATTTCTTCCTGTTAATGAAAGAAGAGCCCATACATGAAGTAATGCTAAGCTGAGAAAACATGGTTGATCCTCTGTCAAAAACAAATACTCCCTTTTCCATATAAATCCATTTTATAAAGCTTTGATCAAAATTTAATAGGTTTACAATGATTTGTGGCATGTGAAGTGATAAAAAGGTTATATTTTATAGTACTTCAAAAACCATTTCTCAAATTAACTAACCATATACATGGAAGTAAACCCTCCAGACACAGAAAACATCACAGCATACAGTACCTACATTAGATTACACCACTCTGTTTTAGAAATAATTTTTAACTACTCTTTTAAAGCAAAGTCAGATCATATCAGCAGACAGAAAGTCAAACCAACCAACCAACCAACCCAAGAAACACCAAACTGCTTTATTATTCACTTTCAGTCTGCTGCAGTGGGTGTAGAAATCTCTTTTCAGTTCTTATTTTACTTACCAGTGTTGGTGAATTCTGATCAGGCCAAAAAGATTCTGGGATTGGCCAGTGCCCAACAGGAACACCAGTTTTAGGGTTAGGCCGCACATAGATGAGTTTATGACAACTATGCCACGGCTGCGAAGCAAATGAATTGATGGGCCTGGATGAATCAACAAGTCCATCTAAAATTTAAACAAAGCAAAGTAACAACAAAAAAAGAAAGCTACATGCATGCATTTGTCTCCCAGCAAAATTTCTGTATTAGGAACCGATCAGGTGTTTCATTACAGTTGTTTCAAAGACACACAGATGTTATCATCAGTGGCTGAAAAAATTATATTCAAAATACAGAACAGCATAATCTAAGAAACAATGAAAACGCTTGCCCACATCCACCTTTCTGCTCCTGTGGCACAGCCGTCAGATAACTACTGCAGCAAGGTGTACTCACGTATTACGGAAAATGCTATTTGCTTGAGCTTAGTACTTCCACACAGATCTGACAGGCACCAGCAAACCTACCAGTTTTAGCTCTGCTGCACTTGTAAAGACTGATTTTCACTCTTATAATTTGCACTTAGTCTTTCTACATGGGATGCAAAGCTCTCTGACTGATGCTGCCACCAGTGACAGCTGAAATGCAGAAGAGGTTCATGGAAAAGTCAGATGCATCACGCAGGAGTAGCTTGGTCACATTTTAAATTAGTAAGAGTTCACAGATCACTTTAATCTCACCCTATACTGGAAAGATCAGTGTTTTCTGTCAGTCCACTGTAGTGGCCCAGCACAGACACCTTCACACTGAGGACAAAAGTTTGCAGCAGCACAGAATCTCAGCATTACATTTTGAAGACAGCTCTTCAAAGCAAGTGGCAAAGCAGAGATCACCCTTTAAAGAATCTTCTCCACTGTGAAGATACTTCACACTACTCATTCTCCCTGTTTTAGGCAGCTGGGAAATAATACTGTGCTAAACACCTATCAGATACACATCAGTTTGGTTTCCCTGCATTCTATAAACAGTGATTTTTCTATCAACAACTTTCTCTCTAGTTTAGGACTTTCTCAATTCACCTGAGGTGGGAAAGTCTCGATGTTTCTGAACATTTATATCCACAGTGCATCACCATTTAAGCGTGATAAAATTTAAAACAAAAAAAAAAAATCACCAGCTGTCTTGCCACATAGGAGAACATTTGGGCCAACAGACAGAGGAATTTGCTGAGGTGCTGTCCTGCATGCCATTATAGGAAAGCCTTCCAATAAAATCACATTCAAATAAGCGAAAGGAGAAAAAAAAATACATAGCACAACAAAGGCGATTCAAAACTGAAAGCAGGAATAAAGCTGGCTGTGCTAGGATTCTCAGGGGATCTTAAAAGCTATTACGTTTCTGACATTCCAGAAACATCCTCATTTCCTAAACATGAACCCATCAGCTCTCTATCCTCCCTTTCAGCCATGGATTTCTGCAAATCTGAAAAACTGCTCCACATTACGAGTGCATTTTCCTCCTCCCTGGTATGGACATTAACTACTTGCAGCTAGAAAAGTAAGTACTTCTTCGCACACAGTGTTTCACTTGCAGCTAAGCATACTCAACTGAAACTGTTTGTGATCAATTAGCAGAATGAAAGCATACAACATTACGCATTGAGACGACTTTACAGGTGTTTAAGTGGTTAAATACACCAGCCCTGGATTAATTCTTTTAAAATGCAAGTTTTCACAAGACTGTAATTCAACCTTTACTGATGCCTGCAAACATTCACTTCTCTCAGCCCACAAAAAAGAGGTGAGAAAACAGTGGCAGGAGAGGTAGCAAGCAGGTATTTGTCATCCAAATACGTGCAAGAATATGGCACTGTTTAACTTCTCAAGGATCAAATTAACACTTGCAAAACTATAACAAAGACTAAACATAAATAAACATAAAACTACTCAAAAGCTGTGACCAGCACATCCACTATGATTTGGGGTATTTAAAGAGGTACCAGAGCTCGATCACTAAGCACATAAGCTTTATGGCTTAATTGCTTTTTTAGAATGCATTAGGCATTCGATACATGCTGTATACTACAGCAAAAAGCTGGTAGGAAGGACACTGAAGACAATTAAGGACATCTGCATGCATATAAAACATCTGAACATTAGGGGGGAAAAAAAACCAAACAACAAAACAGTTAGTGTACCTTCTCCAATAGGAGCTGGATCTGGTCCTGACTTCTCAAAGTTAATAACAACTCCACTTTGGACTTTCTGAACTAGAGATTCTAAACACTGATTCAACATTCTTTGTGTCCGTACGCAGTAAGAACGACCTATGTGAGAGATAAAATACACAGGGAAAACGTGAGAGCAAGTTTCCAGTAATCTTAATTAAGGAAGATGTTTTATTACAGAAGTCACACTGCCATGGCTTTCAGCATAATCCAAAATAACAGCAACAAACTTTGTACAAGTTTACCTAAATGGCAAAATACTTTTCAAATGCGATACAACCAAGAAAAGGAAAAAAAAAACCCCAACAACAAAAAATCCAACCTGCTGAGCTTTTACTCATTAGTATAAGAGGTCATTATGGCTAAATTGGGCTGGTCTAAGGCCCATTTTATAAATGCCCTTAAGAACATACGATTTCATCAAGTCTATGTAACCTATCTGCTTTTGTTTACCCAAACCTTACCAACCCCTATACACTCCCAAATTTCCCCTCTCATTCAACATTTTTTCCAAGCACAAATTCAAAAAAATTCTCATTAACATCTCAAGGAACAGGCTCCAGAATTAATCCTTCCAAGATTAAATTTAGGTTATTAGCCCTGCAGCAGAATTAACATCTCAATAATACCTGTCCCACTCAATTCAACATTTAAATAACAAAGCCAACCTTTGGAAGGACAATCTAAGAAATTTTCCAATCCCTCCTACTGGTGCATTAAGAAAAGTCTCCCACATCTAGGAGATCTGAAGTACGAATACGGTTTTATTTTAAAGTTCTCCTGTGTTACTGGAAACCAAACTCAAAAAACACCACACCTTCACACGGATGCTGAATAATTCAGACCAAGATAACAGCAAGAGGCGAATTGAAAAAAAAAGTGAAAAAAGCTGAATCAAAGGAAAAGAAATACCTGAAGGCAAATACAAAATGTGAACCAAAGCAAAGTAACACCCAGTTACCTCCTGTAACTTCACACATCTGTGTGATAGCGGATTCATCAGTAGGCACACTCCCAAGCTGCTCTGGTTC
>NW_010178906.1:36194-36546 GCF_000695765.1 Mesitornis unicolor
CAGATGCAGCTCCTGGCAAACGCAGCACTAGAGCAAACAGCCTTTGATCCCAACGAAATGGTTCTTTGGTTAGTTCACTTCCAGGCAAAGGAGAATTCAACGGAAGATGAAGCTGGCAAAGAAAGATTTAAGAGTATTTTCAAGTACTTCACAGATCAATACTCAAATTTACTCATTACTCTCTAAAGGACTCCATTTCTCTCCTATTCACTAATTTTTCTGAAGTTACAGTCTGGAAACCCACGTGAACTATGAATTTAGAGGCTGAGCAATGACAGCCTAGCAAGTTTCTCACAGAATCACAGAGAATCTGGATCAAACTTTCAGGAGTTGGAAGGGACCTCGAAAGCTC
>NW_010178907.1:0-898 GCF_000695765.1 Mesitornis unicolor
CACCCCCCCAGGACGGGCGCCTGCTGCAGGAGTTCAACAAGATCGAGCCCCCCCTCATCTTCGAGTGCAACCAGGCCTGCACGTGCTGGCGCAGCTGCAAGAACCGCGTGGTGCAGAGCGGCATCAGGTGCGCCCCGGAACACCCCAAAAACGGCCAAAACACCCCAAAACCACCAAAAACATCATAAAATACCCCAAAAACATCCCCAAAACACCCTGAAACACCCTAAAACACCCATAAACACACCCAAAACACCTAAAAGAACCCCAAAACATCATAAAATACCCCCAAAACATCCCCAAAACACCCTGAAACACCCTAAAACACCCATAAACACACCCAAAACACCCCGTAACAACCCCAAAACCACAGAAACACACCCAAAACACCTAAAAGAACCCCAAAACATCATAAAATACCTCAAAACACCCCAAAGACATCCTGAAACACAACAAAAACACCTTAAAACACCCCATAGCAACCCCAAAACAACCCCAAAATGCACTAAAACACCATAAACACACCCAAAACACTTTGAAACACACCTAAAACACCCCATAGCAACCCCAAAACAACCTCAAAACGCACTAAAACACCCACAAACACACCCGAAACACCTAAAAACACCCCAAAACACCCCCAAAAAAACCAAAACACACCCAAAACACCTTGAAACACAGCGAAACACACCCAAAACACCTAAAACCAAAACACCCCATAGCAACCCCAAAACACCCTAACGCACCCTGAAACACACCCCAAACACCTAAAAACGCACCCAAAACATCCTGAAACACCCCAGAAAACACCCTGAAACACAGTGAAACACCCCAAAACACTCTGGAACACACTGAAACACCCCCAAGAGAGCCCCAAAACACCCCCAAACAGCCAAAA
>NW_010178908.1:0-617 GCF_000695765.1 Mesitornis unicolor
TATTATTATTATTTCCTGGTAACTATTTCCCTGATTTTCCATCTGGGAGGCCAGTGACAGTGTTCCTCACTGGCCTGTAGCCAGTTTTCTCCAGCTGGGATCAGTTCAGTCCAACATTGCCATCTGTCCTTTGAGGCAGAGGGACATCCTCTTCCATTTCGGATCTCTCCCAGAAGCAATTCCTCCTTTTCTTTTCCCCCATGCACGCTGGACTCAACCAAAGCATCCAATGAGTTGCATGTCACCATCATTAGATTCGTGCAGTTTTAGACAGACTTGGGCATGCAGGAGGTCCAGTTGCCTGACCAATGGGCTGCCCAGAGCCGTGTCAGCCCATGGGCTGTCCCACATGACTGTGGGCTTGTCCCCCTGCCCAGGTTTGGGTGAGCTGGGGGGGCTGTCACCCTGCAAGCAGAGATGATGTCTTTTAGGGTCTCCCTGACATAGTGGAGGTGGATGAGGGTCCCTGGGAATGCTTGACCTGGAAGGGGGGGAGATCCTACCCCCCCACCCCTCCACTGGGATATGTTGTCGCTTCATCTCTCTCCTAATTAAAGGCAGCAGCGAGGCACTGAGCCCCTGACCGCTGGGGTCGCCTTCCCCAGCTTCTCCCCCCG
>NW_010178908.1:650-1302 GCF_000695765.1 Mesitornis unicolor
GGACACAGAGACACCAGGGCCATTGTGCGGAGCCCCCGCGGATTGGCCGCCGAGTGCGCTGCAGTGATTTTGCGGCGAGGTCCCATTGGCCGTTGCGGTGCATAAGTTTTTGCTCCGGACGGCAACTTTTCCCAGGGCCGATGGAGTAACCCCGCGGCGGCTCCGCTCAGCTCCCCCCTTCCTGGCTCCCCTTCTCCACTCCCCCCGGCCGACGCCGGCACTGCTCCCCGGCAAGGATGAAGCTCTGCGAGACTTTCCTCGGTTCGTAACTGTTCGCTGGCGGGGGGCGGGGGAGTGGATTTGAGTATAGGAAGGGGTCCTGAGTGTCCCCCCTGTTTCCTTCTCCTCGAGCAGCCTAACTCTGCCTAAGCCACGCCTTGGCAAAGGGGCTCAGTTGGCCAGGTTTGGGGTGGGGGGAGATGGTGGACCCACAAACTATCCTCTTGTTTTAGGGTATTTCCCCGCCCGACATGGAAGGCGGTTCCCCGAGGGTGTTTCACAACGCAGGTTTCCCGTGTTCGCGTTTAACAAATGCGGTCCCCGTTCCCTTCCCACTCCGGCTCTGCTCCAGGCTCAGCTGTGGGGGTGGCGGGGGGAGAGCGGCCCCCGGTGCTGCCGCTCCGAGACATCGGCGGGGGTTTTTTCACCCTCG
>NW_010178908.1:1333-3689 GCF_000695765.1 Mesitornis unicolor
CGCCGGTTTCACCTGATTACAAAAGACGAAGAGGGAAGGGGAGGGGGGTGAAGAGAAAATCCTGTTTTCTGCCGCTTCTGGTCACAGCTCTGGTGGTGGGGCGGTGTTTGGCTTGGTTTTGCGGGGTTTTTTTTACCTCTTGCGTATTACTGGATAATAAAGGAGCGAGGGAGTGTTATTAAATATAAAGTTAGTTTGTGCTTGTTCAGCTGGGTGTGTGTCAGTGCCTGCATTAACCGAAGCACAAAGGAGAAAGTTATGGGATAATGTGAGGTGCCTTGTGCGAAAGATGGTGATTGCTCCAATTGTTGTTCTTGGAGAGAAAAGAGCTCTAGATTTGAGTTAGACAAAGACATTGCCTCTTCGGGAAGGAACCGCCCAAATCGTGGAGAAGGGGTGTGCCGGAGAGCGAGCAAAGGGTTATTAAAAGTTGGGGGTTTTTTGTGCCTGTGCATGTTGTTCCATCTGCCAGGGGCCTGTAGTGGGCAGGTTTCTTCACAACCCTTCAGCTGTTCCATATACAATATTAATGCTGGCCATTTCTATTCGGCATACAACAGCACTAATTGTAGTCTGAGGCATTAAGGCAGCCAGCCCATCTGCATAGAAGCTTTCAGAAAGAAACAAGGTGGGGGGGGTGGGGGAATCTTTCACCCCCAGCTGGTAACCAGAGAAGTTGGTGCCAATTACAAATGCATAAAGTTTGAGATCTAATTTCCTTTGAAACAGACTTGGAGAAGGCTACGAAATGCAGCACGGCGTTTTTATCTCTGTATTTACATAAGCAAATGCAGTTTTATTTTAAATAATCTTAAACTGGAAACACTGATTTTGAAAACACGAGCATAGTAAGATTTTATTTTTAAAAAAAATGTACGAGAGGGGAGAAAATCTACTTTTAAAAATCTTTTTTGGCATTGGCTCCTGCAGGCGATTCGCACCAGGGCCCCTTGCAGCCCCTGTCTCAATGCTCCGAAGGTGAAAACACTTGACCATTTATTTTCTATCTCTGCCGTACGGCTCCCGTTAGGGAAAGGGCAGCCCTTGCAGTCCTGGGAACACACAATAATTAACTCCTTTCTGAAATCAGCTGTAAAGTCACTCTGCAGAGCTTTTTTTTGAATTAAAAAAAAGAAGCTTTAAAAGGTTGGAAAATGCAAAAAAAAGCGGGCGGAGCGGAGCTGTCCGCCTCCGTGGTGCTGATCCGCCGCCGTGCTACGGCCCACGCGTGACCTCGCTTTCCCCGCCGGCTCCTCCAGTGTGGTAGGGGGGAGCTGGTGGCCGACCTGATCCGGGGACTTTTAGGGGTTAGGAAGGGATTTGGGGTCTGCGAGATGGGAATTGGTACCTGCTGCTGAAGTTTGTGGGAACTATAAAGCACGGATCGGACGCTGCCGGTTTGGAGCGTTTTGGGAGGAGGGGCAGAGGGAGCCTCGGGAGTTTGGGAACAAAGAAAAGCCAAACACCCCCTCTCAACCGGGAGCTCAGTAAAATTATATCAAAGCTGTCAGCTGCCTTAGGTGCGTGTTAATAAATGCAACAACAGCAGTAATAAAATCATCCATGCTGATCCTCCGAGGCGCAGGTGTTTGCACGCATGTTCATGCACACACAGCATGCGTGGGCACAAATTTATGTGGAAATACACGCAAGGAACCACACACGCTCCCCTCCTGCCTCCTGGCCTGTCTATTGTGCTTTTGTTTCTCAAGTTTTAGCATCACGTCTCCAACTGAAATAGCGGCGGAGGGGAGCGGGGCCCCCCCTTTGATTCTATCGCGGGTGCAGGACAATGGCGATGCAGCGTAGCACCAGGCCTGCTGCCTGCAGATAAGAGTTTAATAGAATTTCTGAATGCCAAAGGTTTAGGATGTAAAATATCCCCGTCTCCGTGGTGTGTCCAAAGGAGATAGAAAACGGCTTTTTCAGGAGTACTCTCTGCTGAATACCGTCTTTATGTTGATGGTTTAGGAGCACACCAGGCTTGCAAGCCATGGAAATAGGCAGTGTAAGAAGCTCCAAAGAGGCCTCAACAGTTTAAAATTAGTCTTTCTGTCACCCTCTCCTCAATAAAACGCCTGAAATGGAAAATTAAATCGCTCTCCTCTGTGCCCTGTCGTGGTCCGTGGGTGAGATGGGGTGGCATCCAGTCCTCACAGAAGCCAGGCAGAGGAGGCTAGCAGAGCTGGTTACAGGGTGGCATGAGGGTGCAGGAAAAAACGTTAGGTAGAAAGGGGCCCTCCCCTCTCCCGCCCCCCTCCCTCCCGGCGGGATTGCAGCACGCCTGTGTTTCCGTCCGCTATTTCCAAAAAGTTGCGATCCAAGTGCTGCTGCTCTGGTCGGAGAGGTGTGTGTG
>NW_010178908.1:3720-4348 GCF_000695765.1 Mesitornis unicolor
AGGGGCTCACCCTAGCCCCTCCCGCCCTCCCCTCAGCTCGGCGAGGACTCTTTGCTCCCGGTGGAGGAAGGGGCAACAGCAGATCACCAGAAGAATTTTCCAGGAAAGATGATGCGAGCTCCTGGCAAGTGCGGCTCTTTCTGGGCACAAATGGATGAACACGCACTTCTCTCGCTTAGGAACAATCCCCGAACTATTTTAGTCACCGTTTTCTTTTAGGACTTCTCCTCATCTTCTACTCCTTCCCATCACAAAGCCCAAAATGTAACTGCCCGAGCCGCGATCCGTCCTTCCCGGGGTGAGGCGATGTCTGCTGGGAATCCCTTGTGTCATTTATTATTTTTTTTTCTTTTAAAGGGAGGGAAAAAAAATATTTATACACCTTTTAACCACTCGCTTTTGAATATGTATATCAGCTAATATGCAATACTTCCAGGTTCATAGAGGCGATAAATTTTCCCAGTCTGTTCTTTATGGTGATAGGTCATCTTCCTAACCACCAATAAATATTGTAAAGTACTTTCGCTGGAGCTGTGCTAACCCAGGGCATCTGTCACTCGCTGCTCGCTGCTATTAGGAATTATTGGGCCGTACCACGCGTGGGGATGCGCGGGGGGGGCCGCGGCAC
>NW_010178908.1:4467-4711 GCF_000695765.1 Mesitornis unicolor
GGGGGGGCGAGGAGAGGGGGGCTGGGAGCGCCCCAACTCTCCGGGCACTCAAGTCAGCGGCTCCATCTCCCTCTCTCTCTCTCTCTCTTTTTGATGCTATACTGTAAATTTATTTCACCTCAGAGAGTAAACAGATATATTGCAACCCCAAGGGTTCATGGGTAGTGTATTTACAAAGGGAAGGCGCAGCAAGCCCCCTCTGTGCCATTTCCATTAATGAGAGCGGTCATTAAGTAAATGAGAC
>NW_010178908.1:4807-5366 GCF_000695765.1 Mesitornis unicolor
GCTGCCCTCCAAGAACTCTCCCCCCACAACCTCCCCCATGCAAATTTCATGATTGGTTTCCGTGATGTCATTTTGCAAAGGGGCAGACAATAGCTGTGGGGAAAGGTAAGTCAATATTATGTTCTTTTGCTGACAAAGGCAGATAATGCTGGCTTTTTTTCTTTTCTTTTTTTTTTCCTTATCTTTTTTTTTTTTCCTTCTCCCCCCTCCCTTGGATTGAGACGGAGGGGAAAGGCTTTCGGAGCACACAGTTGATGTAAACAGACGCAGGCGTTTCGCCTTTCGAGCACGAAGGCTGGGTTGTTGTTTTGAAAATTGCACTGGAGAACCGAGGGGATTTTGATGATGCTCATCATGCTCCTAGGTCCATCTTTGCTCGCTCGCTCTCTCGCTGGCTGCGAGACGCTAGTGGACATGTTATGCTTCTGACTGAAAAGAGGTTGAATCAGACGAGAAAGGAGGAAAATAATTTAAAAAAAAAAAAAGCGCACACCATTGCCTTCAGCCGGGAAACTTTCTGAATATTTCTGGAAGAGGATGCTTGCTGGGTTTGTGGACC
>NW_010178909.1:0-385 GCF_000695765.1 Mesitornis unicolor
CCCCAGCACCGTACAGTCCTCGTAGTCCTCCCGCTCCAGCTGCTCGTTGTAGTCCAGCGTGGGCGGCTCCGGCTCCGACTCCGCGGGGACCACGGGGACCTCTGCGGGAGGGGACAATAGGGCAGGGGCACAGGGGTTGGCATTGGGGTGCAGGGGATGGCACGGAGGCACAGGGAGGTGATACCAGGGTGCAGGGAGGGGATATTGGGGTGCAGGGAGGTGATACCGGGGTGCAGGGAGGTGATATTGGGGTGCTGGGAGGTGATGCCAGGGAGCAGAGAGGGGACACCGGGGTGCAAGGAGGTGGCATTGGGACACAGGGAGGTGACACCAGGGTGCAGGGAGGTGATATTGGGGTGCAGGGATGTGATATTGGGATGCTGGG
>NW_010178910.1:0-468 GCF_000695765.1 Mesitornis unicolor
GCGGGAAAGAGGCCAGAGGTCGCAAGAACTGAGTCAGAGGCTGCGGAAATCGGGTCAAACGCTGCGGAATGGGGTCAGAGGTCACTGGAATGCGGTCAGAGATCACAGGAATTGGGTCAGAGGCCACGGGAATTGGGTCAAAGGTCGCAGGAACGTGGGAATGGTGTCAGAAGTCACGGGAATTTCATCAAAGATCGCGAGAATTGGGTCAAAGATCGCTGGAATGGTGTCAGAGGCTGCGGGAATGGGGACAGAGATCACGGGAACTTGGTCAGAGGCTGCGGGAATGGGGTCAGAGATCGCGAGAATTGGGTCAAAGGTCACAGGAATTGGATCAGAGGTCGCAGGAACGGGGCCAGAGGCTGCGGGAACGGGGTCACAGGTCGTAGGGATTGGGTCAAAGGTCATGTGGTCAGAGGTCGTGGGAATTGGGTCAAAGTCGCGGCAATGGGGTCAGAGGTTGCCGGA
>NW_010178910.1:565-806 GCF_000695765.1 Mesitornis unicolor
GGAAACAGGGCCAGAGGTCGCGGGAACTGGGTCAGCGGTAACGGGAATTGGGTCAAAGGTCGCGGGAATTGGGTCAGAGGTTGTGGGAATGGAGTCAGAAATTGCAGGAATTTTGACAAAGGTCATGGGAACGGGGTCAGAGGTTGTGGGAACTGGTTCAGAGGCCACGGTAATGGTGTCAGAGGCCGTGGGAATGGGGTCAGAGGTAACGGGAAATGGGTCAAAAGCCGCGGGAATTGCA
>NW_010178911.1:0-3094 GCF_000695765.1 Mesitornis unicolor
TATATATATAATTTTTTTAGTCTGCTTTTAAACCCCTCAGCTGTCCCTTGGTTTCTCAGGGTGCGCGAGTTGCAGATGGTTTCAATTTTACACTGCTGGTTTCCGTCCTAACCGCCCACCTCTGCTTCTCCCCACGCCAGATGGATCACACCTCCTTCCCCTGCGGCTGCACCAAGGACGGCTGCGGCAACACCGAGGGCCGGATCGAGTTCAACCAGGCCCGCGTGCAGACCCACTTCATCCACACCATCATGAAGCTGGAGCTGGAGAAGCAGCAGCAGAGCAGTGAGAAGGCAGCAGAGGCCGAGCCCCCTTTTCGGGAGCGGCTCCCCCCTTTGGGATGTGCATCGGTGAAGGGCTCCTTGGAGGACCGCGCTGTGCCCCTGGCGCCCGCCTTCCAGTTCAGCCCCGAGCTGGAGGCCCTGGGGGAGAACAGCTGCAGCAGTGACATGACGGACTCCTCCATCTCCTCCCACCCCAGCGAGGACCTGGAGGAACCCTATGAGAGCCTCCCCTCTGATAAATCCCAGTCAGATGTGGATGATGATGGCTTGGCGCGCATCCTCCACTTCAATGACTCAGATGCCGAGGAAGAGGGCGGCCGCGGCCAGGATGAGCTGAGCTGCTTCCACCCGTCCGACTTCTTCATCGAGGACCACGGCAGTGAGGCCAAGCCTGTCCCCGGCCACTTGTCCCACCTCTCCGAGTGCCTGGACGAGAACGCCAACCAGGATGGTGGGGGTTTGCTGGAGGACGCTGCCCACGCGCGGTGCGATGGGTTTTCCTGCTGCGCCTCGTCCCCCTCTGAGCCCTGCTCCAAGAGCTATGCCGACCTCAGCCTTTCCTCTGACTCCTTGGATTTCTTCCAGTCCTTCTCAGACTATAACTTGGGACCCCTTTACAACTCCTTAAAGGAGTACGAGAACCTCGATAACTTCTCAGCGTTACAGTTTCAGTTGCCTAATTTCCCCGGCTTCCCACAAGCCGGAGATCAGGGCTCCTGTTTCTTGGAGTCCCTCATTGGTTTATCTGAATCCGTCCCCGAAACCCCAGCCCCTTTCACAGACAATCAACTTTTGGAGGATGCCATCAAGTCATCGCTGATGGAGACGGTGAAAGTGTGAAATGCCCACGTGGCTGGGACAGCAAGGACCGGCGCCAAAATGAAACCCGAAGAACTGTTGGATGGGCAAACTTTCGCCGAAAGGATGATGCGCTACTCAAAAAATAAGAAGGAAAATAAGCAACAAAAAAGACTTTCTAAGCAAACTATTTTTGGTCTTTATAGAACGTGGACGTTTTGACATACTGCAGCTACAATCAGTTCTCTCGCTGTTTGTGCAAAAATTTCTAAACTTTCATGATGGGATGGGGTGGGGAGGGAGGGGAAAAAGACTTTCACTTATGAATTTCCTTGTGTTTTGTATGAAAAGACCTGTTGAGAAATACTCCTCGCTAACATTGCCAGTCGTACACGCAACCCCTTCTAGAAACGGTTCAGCGTTGCAGGAACTTTCTAAGACAACTTCTTGAAGCTGTATTTATTGTGAAAATGTGTAGTTTGCGTAAGAGTCAGCCCAATGCGCTCTTACGTTTAAATCGGACAAGGTTTACAGAAGAGATCCATACACTATATACATAATCATTCTTCATCTATTTATTGCAAATTCCAGAATTTAACTAGCCACCGAAGCTTGAACTAGCATGAAACCTTATTTAAATTGGTAATACCTCAGATGTATTATGTGTACAATCATATTTTTTTGCATAATATATCTGTATTTATTTATTTTCTACCTGTAGTACATGAATAGCACTGTGGTTTATCAATGAGCTGGAAGGGCAACAAGGTCTTTGGTGCCACCCATCCTAAAGACGACCCTGGGTTTTTTTGGAGTGGGAAAGGTGTTGGCTGTTTGGTCTTCACATTTCTAACAGAGCTGAATGCAAGCGGGTGGGAAGGGAAGGATGGGGCAAACGTTTGTGCAACATCCTTTGGTCGGCATCAGCCCATTAGTAGATATCATAGTGGGGTTGCATAGTACCGCTATGGGGAGCAAAACCAAGCAAAACCCTCAACTATTCAAGAAACACGAACCAGCTGTATTTAAACAGAAAGAACCCCAAACCCCTTTCCATAAATTATTTTATAATTTATTTAATTTCCTAAGGATTTGGCCATGCGATCTTTCCTGAGCAGTTACGGTGCCTGAATACGCAGAGGAACCGTTGGCAGCAGTGGGGAAGTGTCAGGAGAGGGACCTTTACAGCCCCAGGGAAATTTGGGAGAGCAAAGCCCACAGCAGCACCACTGTGCTCACGCTCCTCAGCAAGTGCTCCTTAGGGCTCCCCAAAGTCAAGCCCCAAAATCGAGTGGGCCAGACTGTTTATACTATGGGTTTTTTAATTATTATTTTATATATAAGTAAATTGGGTAAATCAAGTAGGATAAATGGATAGGAAGGTTATTGGGTTGCTTATCCTATGAGTACAGTTTTAGAGGGAAGAAAAAATAATGCCTGGAAACAAAGCTGAAAAACTTGAAGGCTTTTGTGTTCTGAAATGAGAGCAATCATCATGTTTAGGAGGGATTTTGGGGGCCCTCTTGGCCTTTTGCTGTTTAAAGCAGTTTGCGAACATGACACTATTTGGCCACGAGACGAAACTGGACATAAAATCTGTACTTCAGTGATACACTAAGTGCCTATGCCAGTGGTATGAGGAAAAAGAAAAAGGCCTTTAAACCTGCCAGCTTTAAATTTCCCCAAATCTGCTTGGAAAATGTGAGATTGGGTGATGGGAGTGATTCCTGGCATTGCCCCAGGAACAGGGTGCTGGTGGGAGCTCCCGAGGGGTGCGAGTCCACTCAGATGGAGGGGGGGGAAAAACCCCCTAAATATGGATTTGAGGATTTTTCCATTGGCTGAACTGATCATAACCCCAACGACAGGGATGGTGCTCTTGGGTACCTGCTATTCCACAGGCGCCTCGTGCAAACCTGCCAGCAATGTAGGAAACTTCTGGCATACGAATATGGCGAAGGCTGGATTGTTTGGTTGTTTCTAATCATTATTATTATTATTATTATTATTAT
>NW_010178912.1:0-27430 GCF_000695765.1 Mesitornis unicolor
TATATATATATATATACACACACACATAAATTCCATAGGAAGTATCTCCACAAGTGTAAAATGTCATGCATGAATTAATGTATGCATATCTGTTGTTATTCTGGTGCTCTACAGGGGGTGAGAAAATGGCTGTGAATATAACATTTACAATCCTTGAAAACTTCCAAAGAAAATTAGTATTTATATTATGTACCTCCTTATATTCATGTAACAAAAAAGAAGGTCTCATGCAAAGTTTGGTATTACTCATCATTTGGACTGACTGAAAAGGTATTGATTGAAGATGATTTTCAGTGAAATGTTTGCAACTAAATTCTTTACTTTATTGACATATTGTCAGTTTGGACCAACCTTGCATGGAAGTCTGTTAGGAAATGTAGGAGGAGACAGTTTGGCCATTGTATGGCTGCAAAATACTATGCACTCAATACTATGTAGTCATCTTAGCACAACTATGCTAGGAACTAAGATAAGAAACATTCTGTAATATGCCATTCTGAGAGTCATTGATAAAGTCCTTGCTTCTGTATTCTAGAAATGCCTCCTTTTTCCTGGGAGCTCCCATTTCCTAAAGGTGTTGTAAAGCAGTATGCCATTATCTCTTAGGTCAGCTTTTTAAAAGAAGAAATGAGTGTTATTTTAGGACACGGAACATGTCAGTGAGTCACAATTCACTATTTAAGAAAGAAACAAGAAAACTTGCCTCAGTGGATTAATGAATGAGATACATTAATCCAGCAAGTCCTTCTTATTTCCTTTTCTGAGGGTTATACTCACATTCTGGCAGCCAGTAAAGCTTGGGAGGCCAGAAAATGTATTTGGGCCAGTTGAATGTGTTTCTCTGCCAAATTAAATAATAGACCAGAGACACTGGAACAGGACTAGAGGATGTAGAGGATAAGTGAAAGCAGTGCCAGCTGAGAGGTCTAATGGTCTTACTGGAAAGTGGGTTGAACAGCTTGCAGCTGAGATGAGACAAAAAGTCCATGTGGATAGAGAAGCCCATCTGTCTCTGAATGCGTTTTTCCACTTAGTGTTTAGGAAAGATGCAGAAATGATGCAGGTTCCTTGATTTGCATAGTGAAAGGAAAATCAGAAAAGACGGTTATGTTCTTCTGACACTGCACCATGACTTCAGATAAGCTTTTGATTTTTTTTGATTCAACCTTCTGCTTGAAGAAACATTAAAACATGTGCCCAGCTTCAAACAGCTCCCTATTAATAAAACTGAATGAATAGTCATGATATTATCTACAACACATAGCTGATTCTAGCAGCAAATAAACTCTACCCAGATGAAACTGATTGGACATAAAAAAGAAATACTTTTTGTGGTTCATGGCATATTGACTGTATATCTGGAAAGTCTCAAGAAAATATCTTTTCCAGAAAAGGTGTGTTTAGAGGAAGAAAACCCTACTGGAGTGACTCAGAATCCTGGAGACATGATACTGCCTAAAAGGTAGAGTCTCTACTCATCTTCTAGCATGCAATAAGCTGACAGCTGACAATTGATCAGAGAGTTTATTATTTTCAGTGCAGCAGTGGCCTTTAGAGAACTAATAGCTTCTAGCTAAAAGAGGACTGGCTGAACAATTTGGGTGTGAATCAAGCAATCAGTAAACAGTTGGCAGATTTAGGAATGCTGCTTAAACAGAAGTGGATTTTGTTCTTATATTTTTCAAGCCTGGTTCCCCAGCAACCTATGTGCACTGTATACTTCTACCCCTCCAAATCCAAGAACAGACAAGATTGAAGCTCAGGAACTAACAAAGCTGAAATAATTTTTAAAATTTATAGAGTATCAGCAGTGTGAGCCGTGTTTCTCTAAAAGATGTGGCATTACAATGTGTTTGCCAAAATGCTTAAAATCTGAAACAAACTGTTACACTTATTTCCAACATGTCAGATTAAAGTAAAACATCTTAATAGTACGGTGTGTTTTTTGTTTTGTTTTGGTTTGGTTTTTTAAATATAATCTCCAGGTCTAAATATAGTGGAGTAAACAATTGTTGTTAAGACAAATATAAAAGTCATGGCCAGATTTACGTAAAAATATTTTAGGGAAGATATTTGAAAAACAGGTATAGGGAATAATAGTTCTAGGTACTGCTGGACAATGGAATATGCTTCAGTGAGAACAGCAGATAAAGAAGGAGCAATCTAGACATTGACACTGTCCTTACAGGCTCTACTGTGCTAACCCTGAGTCAAAAACAGGAGGAAAATACCACCATTTTTTTCCAATTCTTTTCCTGAAGAATTTACCTACATAGTGAAAGGAAAAAAAATACAAGGATAAAATAAATATGCAGTGGGTAAGAATGCAGAAACATAAAACAAGTAATGAACATTCTTTCTGATTTTTAACTGATTGAGGCAGCAAGGAGGAGAGAAAAAAATGTCTTTGGGATAGTGAAGAACATTTAAGAGAAAGGGAGGAAATAACAGATCAGTGTGGAGGGCAAGTATAAGCAGCTTGAGTATGTTGTCAAAGGATAAGTGAAGTTGATCAAGGGATTCAAAGGAGGAAATGATACTCTACTGTATGTAAAAAATCAGTTAAGACGGAGAAGCTACAAAAAGCAGCCAAAGAGAGGATTATTAACAGAATCTAAACAACACAGATAGGGAGACAAGATATTTTTCGTTTTTCAAAACTCAATTTGATAGCCTCTACAAGCTGTACTCTGTGTGCTGAACACTTTTACCATGGTCAGCCAAGAACATTAGGAAACTATTGCTGCTACTCACTTGCAGAGAAATCAGGCCTCATTAAGCATTAATTTGTTAAGACTTATTCCAAGGATATATTCCATGCTCCAGGGTCTCTGAAAAAAAGGTTGAAACAAATATTACATTTATTAGCTAATCAGTTATTAAAGTCTTCAGATAAAGTCACAACTGCCTAATCACAGCAGGGCTACTTCTCAAATCCAAATCAGATCAGCCTTGACTTTGTCTAGCTGAATCTTGGATATCCTCAAAGATTTTCAAGAAGCCTCCAGGGATGAAGATCCCACAAACTCTGTGATTGCCAGTGTAACACTGTTGTCCCATGACAGGTTTTTCCTAATGTTCAGCTTTAGCCTCAGTTATTTTTGTTCAGAAATGCCTATCAATTCTCATCATTACAGAAGTTAAAAAGTCCCTTTATGAGACAGTTTCAATGCCAGAAGACAAGTTGCATGCATTCAGCTACACTTCTTGTAGACTCTTTCTATTGTTAGAGAAGCAGCAACAGTACTAAACTGGTCAACATCTTAAGGGAAAGAATCACACAAACATGCCTATTTATACTGTTAATTTTATATTCAGTGTGTCTCCATTTTACCATCACCTATGTTACGACAAGAATGGCACATAGTTCTTGAAACCACGCTTTCCCTCATGAGGCTAAACAGAGTTTTAACTGAACAGCAGGGTGATGAAAAGTTTCTTGCCTCATGGAAAAGTAGAGGTCTGAGATTACACCTTACCCTGGATTCATGCTACAGCCTGCCCCTGTTATGAGATTTTAGTCATTTGAGCTGGGGAATTAAAAGTAGCTGGGTATAATGCTTGCCTTATGTGCTGTTGGCTACAGACACTGGCATTCCCTAACCATGCAAGTATCCTCTGTCCTTGAAGGAGTGCTTTTTTGAGCCCTATAATGCCAGTAATAGGTGTATCCTCTCACTGTCACACTCCAAGTTACTCTTCAACCCATTATTTTTCTCCCCTCTCAATTAAACAGTTTTCCCAGTTTGGGCAAATCTGGTATAGGCACGTATATTGGATGCCTATGGTGACTCTCACTTGCAACAGGAGCACATTTGTCAATGATAATGTTTTGGTTTTCTCTGCTGATTCAAACAGGAATGCAATTTTCTCTGTATATATGAGCAAGGAATTAGTCAGTACCAGCAACAGAGGGGTACTTAATAGGCTGTCAGTCGTTTAGCATGAGTCTTAGATCTTACAATTTTAAAATGCTGATCCCTTAATTAGTAGTCTTCATGTTTTTGGTTTCGTCTTTAATGAAATGAGCACTCTAATTCTGTTGTGGAATCATTCATGCAAGTCTGAATAAGCCTTTATATTTCCCCCACGAATTGTATGACCACAGCACTGGAACTACATTTGTGGTTTATTTCTATTTTGTATGCTCTTGTCAATGTACATTTTCAAGTACAGAAGTAACTTAAAAAAAGAGGGATTCTGCCCTAACAGAACCATCTGCAGCAAAAGGGTAAGCACTTGGCAACACTAACTAGCTCATAGAAGTTACTAGATATAAATAATTTGATTTTCTGGCAGAGAAAGTCCTCACAGTGTGATCTTTAGTTAGAGGAAAGAAAACATATGTTAGTTGGCACATTTAGCAGCATAATGCAGTTATTATTAAAAAAGTGACCATGTAAAAATGGCACCTTGTTAAACAGTGTAACAACTCTCTGTGTGTATTCTGGGGCAGATTGGCTTACACTGTTTAAAACAAAAACAAACTTTTATTGCTTTCTACTCCTGTTAACACTGCTGAGCCAACACATCCACACAGAGCAGCAAGAGGCCAGAGCCAAGTACTGACTGAAGTGTTTTTGCAGGATCAAGGTGGACTTTAAATATGTAAGTCATTAATACACATTTAAAAATGGGGCTACTGTAGACCTAAATTTCTAACAGAATCCTCTTTCTAACAGAAACTCTGATCATGGAGATTTTGAAGAACATACCTGGAATTTCAAGGCCTCTTGTGGTACTGGCAGTTTTGATGCTTCCCACCCTACAGCTGCATGACCAAAGGTCTCAGACATGCTCCCTTTGTGTGGGAATGGCTGGGATTTCTGGACATGCAGCTGTCTGGACAGAGCCATTCTGCATTTCTTCTCCATGCTGAGCCCTCTGCTTCAGGGAAGCTTCAGGTGGATTAGTGGCACATGCTGCACAGTGGCTGCTCTGAGACAAGTTAATCTGATGTGTTCAGGCCTGCTCTCTACCATGTAGAGCATCGGAGAGAAACATGCCTTACTCCTGCTCTTAACTCTATCCTCTTGTAGCTCAGAGTGCCTGTGTTTCTTTAAAAGAATGTTCAAACCTCAAGCCATGGAAATGTACCCAAGACATCAGCCTTTTGACAAGACTGGATGGTGAGTGGAATTCTTCACTTATCTTCTTGAAGCTGGGTGGTTGTATTCCAGTAGATGTAAAGATCAACAGGGCAGTGATATTACAGCTTTGTGACAAGGTCTTTCTTTCATGGTCAGAAGCCCTAAGTTCTTGATTTCGGGTCTGCCATGCATTTTGTATTAAGTAGTCCCTAAACTGGGAAGAAATAAACAGGCTCTATCCATAGTCTAGGACTGGTTCATAAACCCATAAGCTATTGAGCAGGATTTTTTTGTCTTTTCAGGCAAATGGTGTAAAGAAAGCTTATGACACCCCTGTCCTTGTGCAGAACATGCAAATGTAGATGTGCTTGGAAATAACCACTGGGCTAGGGACAGATGGAAAGGGATGGTCCACACTTGAGTGCTTAGGTGGTCAGCTGTGTAATGACTGTGATGTTTCAGTAGAAGCTCACAGTCGGGGGTTTAGTCACTCGGGGAACACTGACATTGAAAACCAAAGTGCCCGCACCCTAAAGCCACCCTGTGGGCTGGGTGAGGGGAAGGGGAGCTGAAGATGGGTGTTTTTAAGACAGATGTCTGATTGTATTTGAACTTAATGAATCCGAATTTTATCTATATTCTGTTTTAGCTAATTCATATGCAAAACTTATCTCCCCAAAATTGATTGTTCATTTTTGTAATGGAAAATAACATGTACAATGGAAAGAACCTCACTGAAGGTAGGCTTGTCCTTCTCCGTAATGGTTAGTATAGCATTTTTTTTACTTAAAGCTTGCATTTGACTGCAAACATACCTGATCTGCAGCTACTGTTAGCCTGTAGTCTCCAAGACACAGGATTTGTACCTATTCAGTGCAAATGCAGCCAAACTTATTGTTTCATCTCCCCAACTTTAAAAATTTTCCTCTACATTGCATCACAAACTGTTTACATCACAGAATTTTCAGTATCACAGAATCACAGAATCACAGAACGTTAGGGATTGGAAGGGACCTCAAAAGATCATCTAGTCCAATCCCCCTGCCGGAGCAGGAACACCTAGATGAGGTTGCACAGGAAGGCGTCCAGGCGGGTTTTGAATGTCTGCAGAGAAGGAGACTCCACAACCTCTCTGGGCAGCCTGTTCCAGTGCTCTGTCACCCTCACTGAGAAGAAGTTTCTTCTCAAATTTAAGTGGAACCTCCTGTGTTCCAGCTTGTGCCCGTTACCCCTTGTCCTATCATTGTTTGTCACCGAGAAGAGCCTGGCTCCATCCTCGTGACACTCACCCTTTAAATATTTATAAACATGAATGAGGTCTCCCCTCAGTCTCCTCTTCTGCAAACTAAAGAGACCCAGCTCCCTCAGCCGTTCCTCATAAGGGAGATGCTCCACTCCCTTAATCATGATGTCTTTGAGACTTCTAGTGCTACTTTACTAGAAATCTTAAATTTCTCTTTTTTTTTGTTGTTATTGGTCTCAGCCCTGAATGACTTAGGTGATTGATATTAACAAATAAATACAATGAAAATTCAATAAGATATTTTGATTTTCTATAGAATTATAATGTTTGTGTGCTCTTATTTGTTCATATCTATTCTGCCACTAAATTTTATTCTTAATTCTACTATTTGTATATAGGTTGAAAATATTTTTAATGGAGATAATATTGATATGCAAAAGCTAATTTTATTTAACATTGTAACTAAAAACATACAGATAAAATTGCAAAATTCATATATTTAACTAATAAACTAGCAATAATCAATGTCACCCATTTTCAGGGGATTTGCTGTAAACCCTCTTTGATGCACTTTTAGGATGTTTCCAAACATTTTCAAAGAAACCTTTGCAATGGATTTTTGGCCATTTAAGTTCTAATACCTGTTTCCAACTTCAAAAGCTTTGGATTTATTTTTTTTTCTGGAAGAAAATCACTGTCCTGTGATTCACTAAAATCATTGCCACAAGTAATTTTGGTTAGAAAAGTGTATTCTATGTAATTTACTTTTAAGTAGTTTTAAAGGTTTGCAGTGCTGACTCAGAGATAATGGTCAGTTGTATGAAATAACATTTAAAACAGCTTTTAGAGGACTGGTATGTAAAATTTAAATGTTACTGTTATAAGTCATATTCCAGAAGGTTATTCTTAAGTGGTTAAGAATAAACAACTGCTTTGAGATAGCTAGAATTAGGTATGAAAAATCCTACTCATGATGCCCAGGAGAGTAGCTACTGACATAGACTAGAAGAGTGCTACAGGCACATACATGAAAAGTCATATGAGAAAATATATTCTCTTTCTTCAAACATTCATCAGCCTTTTAATGCACCAGGGAGATGAGCAGTGAGCCACTCTCTAGTTATTTACTGTCAGTTTATTTGCCCCAGTATGATCAAATTTTAAAATTGTGCCTCTTTCCTTTAAATTATTGAGAATGAATGTGTGAATGAGAGGTTTAAATCTCTGATTTAGCCCTAACCAGGTTTCATCAGAGGCACAAAAAACATGACTTTAAGGCAGGCAAGAGTAAATTTGGTTCTCAGAGGTGTCCAGCTTGCATCGACCCATGTGGAAGTTCAACATTTCTAAAAGTCAGCCCTGAGTGATTTAAATTTGGAAAGGTCAGCTGGAAAGTTGGGTGTGTCTGCAACAACTACAGTAAAAGTTGTTCTTTGTTTCAAATTAGAACTTGCAGACCATTTCTGCCTGGTTTTCCTATGCAGTATTGTTTGTGCAGCCACAGGTGAAATTTTGTGCTGCAGTGTTTGCAGAGCTCAGAGGAGATGAGGGATTTAATTCTGACTGACTAGTAAAGGCTGCAGCTATGAATATACTGTCTGCCTTCCCAGCTACTTCATATCATTCATTAGTGCAGATATCATCTCAGCATGTGCATTACTGCCTAGCATTGCCAATAACATTTAGGTGAGTACTCATGCATTATGAAGAGATGGCATTTTTTACTAGTACCATTAAATATCTATAGTTATCATTCCTGAATCACTGTATTCCCTTTCTTTATATCTTAGTCTTGACGTACAATTTTTTTAACTCCCTATTGTTCTGATGTGGTTTTTTTGACTATGATATGAAACCTATCAGATGAGGTCAGCTAAAATTCTCCAAATCTTCAAAGATACCACCTCACAGTTTTTATATTTCTGATGTGTCTAAGAAAAATCTGCGAAATTCCTAGCAAAGTTTTGTTAAAGATCCAATTCTGTCATAACTCTGTCTTCAGAACTCCTACAACTTGATAATGAGAGTTTTGAAATGTGGATTAATGACTAGAACTGACCACTATCCCTTGACAATGACATCCTCCTGATAATAGTAGATAACAGTCTTGCTTTTCAACAAATGCTGAATTCAAGATAGTTACTTACAAAATAAGAACTATATACAGTGTTACCTGCACAGGTCTCTAAAGGCATTTCTGAAGTCAAACAAATTCTAATGAACCCAGAATTGATCTTAAATTAACTAGTGGCATAACCTTCTGAAAGGCTGAGAACTTTCTGCAAGGTGTTCATGTGAATATTTATGTATCTACTCTGAGGATATCGCCAGATGTTCTCAACTTCTAATATAGTGATTTTATTTCCATTAAATCTTACTGGAGAAAACTTACAGGTTTGGATTGACCTTGAATTTAACATGGGATACAAGAGTGAATTCAAACAGGTTGTTTTCACCACGCTTATTACAATGCAGAGACAGTCTGTTTCTTCTTATGTATGACCTGATGCCACTGACAGCTCCAGAGGACTTAGGATAGAGAAAATATCACTGTTCCTTCTCTGTAAAAATGAGCAAACTGGCACCAAACAAATGATTTCTACAGCCTTATATCCCTTCTCTGACATCTGTTATCATGACCAGTTTAGGAAAGAGGATGAGGAAAGGGAAATTCTGAGTGATATTTTTCTTGTGGTACAAGCTGTGCTATGAATCTTGCAGAGGCTGCCTATTCACCACTGTGTTTATAGGCCATCAGTGGACCTTTCTTATACAGATTTGTTTCATCTTGTTCAATGTCATTTGTACTGATGGTAAAACATTCAGAGGCAACGAGAATGTGAAAAAAGTACTTCCACTCTTTGTTTTTAACTTGATGCTTCATGATTTCATTTAGTTCCCTCCGGCTCTGGTATTATGAGAAACAATGAAAAATTATCCAACATTTACTGTCTTTGTCATGCTTCTGTCATGTGTATCCTTCACTTTCTGTTTTCTAAGCTAAGTTTTAGTCCATTTAGACTCTGCTTCTGTAGAAAGAAGCCTCTCCATTTTCTTTGATCCCTCTTACTGCTTTTTGTATAATTCCTTTTCTTATTCTACTGTATCTTTTTTGAAGTGGAATAACCAGAACAAGGCACGGTAATTAAAAGCAGTTTGCATCAGGAATTCATACAGCAATATAGCGGTTTCCTGTTTAATTTTCTATTATCTTCCTACTAATTCCTTACATTCAGTTTTCCTTTTGACTAAGCACTGAGATGGAGATTTGAAAAACCTGTGACTTACAAACCTCTTCCTTCAGTGGTAGAAGTTCATTCAGAGTTCATAATTTCTATGTATAGTTGGGGTAGGTTTTACTATGTGAATTATGCAAATTACTGACAATGAATTTTATTTACTATTTTATCACTCTGCCACTCAGTATTGCAAAATGTTTTTACAGAAAGGTATGGCCAATTTTAATTTTGACCACAGGCTATTTTTGTATCATTTGCATCTTTTTTCATTTCATTGTTCAGCACCTTTTTCGGACTGTTTAAGAATATACTCAGTCCCTAAGACTATTCCACATAGGATTCCCTTGACAGTCTTCTCGCTTTTTTGAGAACTGAACATCATTGCTGTTATTTGTTACTTACTTTTCAACCGGGTACTGATCTGCAAGAGAACTTCCCACTTTTCCACATGACAGGTTAGTTTCTTTAAAAGCCGTTGTAATAATTTTTGGAAATCCAAGATGGGTTAGATAGGAAACGTTTTGTTTGTTTTTTGTTTGTGATTACTCCTTGCAAGAACTCATACCTCTCAAATATGAGAGGCGTAGATTTGCTCTTCAGATGTTAAATCTTCTTAGTTATATTAAGTTTATTTATTTGATTACAAATATAATTTATACTAATAGGCCTGGACTGACAGCCATACTCACTGGTATGATCCTCTTTATTCCTCTTTGAGGTTTGTTGTTTTTTTTTTTTAAATTGCATTATCTTTGTTCTCTTCCGTCTGACAGTAGATGGCATAAGAGTAGATTAAAGTAAAAGAAACAATTCAGCAATTTTATACCTGGGCTTCTTTGGACCCCTTAGGTTGAATATCATCTGGTCCTGCTGATTTGCTTTTATACATATTATGAAATTATTCTAAAATTCTTTAACCAACATCAGTCATGCAGAATATGTGAGGTAAAGCAGGTGGACTGATTCAAGATGATTCCCTTTATGACTGTATTTATGTCCCAGGGAAAATTTTTTTCTCCTCCAAATCCACACAGGTTAGTGAGCCTCATGTTGCCTGTTCCTGCCTCTCATACCACAGATGCAATGTAGCCTACGGTAGTGAAAATCAGGTTATCATTTCACATACATACTCCATAAAACCATCATCCACACCATGTGTCTGAAACAAATAATGAGAGTGAAAAAAGACAATCCACATTTCCCATTTTATTTGAAATTATTAAGAAAGTAGACTACTGTGATAAAATGCTGTAGAACTACAGTGTAAAAAGCTTAATCTAATCTACATTTGTAAAGGCAGCCTACAAAGAGACTGAAAACAAGGGATCTAAGCTTTTTTGCTTTCTTTATAATGCATAGAACAGACCTGAAAATTGATATGGAACAAAGGGATTCATTCTCTTGTTACTTATTAACAAAACAGGTTCAGGAAAGAAAAGGGGCAGTGAGAAGTTTTTGGCTTTTGTATGATGAAAAATTCAGATTTGTCGCTGCGTATGTCTTTTTCCAGTGTTTCCAAAAAAAGGTCAATTCATCTAAGACAGGCATGTGTGATTTTACTTTGCATTGATGAAAACAATCTCATCTGATTATTTCCTTTTAGCACCTATATATATCATAAATACTTGGAAAAAAGAATGTATGAACATCTCTAATAGCATCCCTTGTTCTCTCTCTTTCAGCTTTAATCAGCAAAGAGATGTGAATGTAGGTAAAAAAGTTGTTAATGAATCCTTCCACAAAACTGACATGACATTACTGATATTTTTATGGTTTAACAATAACAGAGAATGAAAGCCTTTAGAAGGGAAATGCAAAAGCTCTTTTACAGTGTCTTTATCATAGAGAAACAAAGGTTACCTGTTAAAAAAAGAAAATTGGGTTATGTGCTCTTTAAGTACAAACATGTGACAGGTTCACATAGACATTTGAAAATAGTCTTCAAACAAATTTCCTGGTACTGTGCTAAAACTTTTTTTAATAGCTTAACAAAGCCTCTCAGTAAGAATTTGTAGAAAATTGAACAAAGCCACAAGCTATTAACTACTGTTAAAAATAACCACTATCTTCAGAAAGTTCTTTGCTACTTCAGCTACATAGGGAACTTGCTCTTCCTTAGAGAACACAAGAAGTACTGTTGACGTAGGAACAAATCAAAAGCACTTTTAACCACAACATTTATCTAGGTCTAGTGTCTCCATTATGCAAGAGGAGCTGAATTGTTTTGCTTTTGTTTTCTTGTTCATACTTTACACTCTTTGTTCTCAGGATTAGGATTATGCCAACGAATGAGAAAATTTCCTGGAGATTTAAGACATCTCTCATCTATGTTTCACTTAGAGTAGCTTTTGTTGTTGGAGACATGAACAGTTACAAAGAAACTGAAGTTTTGGATGGAAATTTGCTAAAATTTGAATTGTAATAACTAATACAGTGGTAGGCAAAATGTCTGATTGTTGAAACTACGTAGTACCATGTTCTTTAAGAAGGTAAGCAGTATTCCAGGATATTTCAAAAGCAGGCATTTAAAGTGAATGCAGGGTTATGATCTTTTGCTAATGATTTTTGCAGTAGGTACTGGCTCTTGGTTGCCATAAAAATCCTACCAGTATTTTCCCCTTTAGAGTAAAGTCATCATATACAGAGGAAGAAAACTGTGCTGGTAAAACTATGCATATACTCACAGATAACACTATTTTTCCATTGCCACTTCCATAAGAAATTGCAGTAGTAAATATATTACTCTAGTTTAAGATTAATATAAATATAGCTACATTTATAATCCACCAATGTGAATAGCTGCATCTCTCCAACATCTCTTTAACAGAGCTTTAATAAGATTTTGCATGAGTTAATAGCCTTCATTCATGTATCATATTAAACAGCAGAGATCATTAGTTGAGTACCCAAGGCACTAGCCTGTAAACCAATCTGTGAAATTGTTCCTTTTATACAGATAAAGTGGTATAGACTCATGCATTGAAGTCAGCAAGCTGTTCTGGGGAATGATGATTCTTAAAAGCCTACTGATGAGAATGCCTCAGCGTTTCTTCTCATGCTCTTCTGTAATCTACATATGCTAACATGGCCGTTCATCCTGATTGTGTCTCAGACATCCTTCTACACAGACCTTTCCATACTTCTTGTGTCTTCTCTTTCTTGATCCTCTGTCAGAAGCTTGTCAGGATAAGAATGGGTAATGTAGGTTTAAGGCTTTGACTTTCGAAAACATTATAGAGGAATTCACTCCTTAGCTGTAATTCTTTCCTGAAGTTCTGAAGTTACTTTGACCATCCAGCCTACCTTCCATGCCCAAGGTATATGTACAATGCTCACAGCCATGCCAAGGAAGTATCTTATCTCAGGGACAAAGAAAGAGGGAAAACTGCTAACATGAAATCCATGGCAAGGAGCAATTCCAGGAATGCAGTATTTCAGTTACCTCTCCTTAGATAACCGATTTCAGAAATTGGCTCTGCATCCCAGATAAGGGACTCTCCCCACTTTCCCCCTTCCCCCTGTTACCAGGCTATCCCAAAATAGAGCACAAGTGCTCTTCTTCTTACCTGATATAAATATTGCTCATTAAAAAGGCCAGGGACACTCTTTTAGATCCCCAAGCATATTGCTGGATGTATACATAGAATCATAAAATGGTTTTGGTTTGAGAACACTTTTAAGATCAACAAGTCCAACCATTGATCCAGCCCTACTGAGTCTGCCACTAGACCATGTCCCTAAGCATGACATCTACTCATCTTTTAAACACCTCCAGGGAAGATGACTCCACGACCTCCCTGGGCAGCCTGTTCCAATGCTTGACAACCCTTTCAGTAAGGAAATTCCTCCTAATATCAAACCTAAACCTCCTCTGGTGCAACTTGAGGCCATTTCCCCTTGTCCTATCACTAGCTACCAGGGAGAAGAGACCGACCCCCACCTTGCTACAACTTCCTTTCAGGTAGTTGTAGAGAGTGTTAAGGTCTCCCCTCAGTCTCCTTTTTTCCAGACTAAACAAACCTCACTCCCTCAGCTGCTCCTCGTAAGACTTGTTCTCCAGACACTTCACTAGCTTCATTGCTCTTTTCTGGACATGTTACATCATCTCAATGTCCTTCTTGTAGTGAGAGACCCAAAACTGAACACAATATTCAAGGGGCAGTCTCACCAGTGTCACGCACAGGGGCAAAATCACTTTCCTGGTCCTGCTGGCCACACTATTCCTGATGCAGGCCAGGATGCCTTTGGCCTTCTTGGCCACCTGGGCACACTGCTGGCTTACATTCAGCCAACTGTCAATCAACACTGCCAGGTCCTTCTCACCTGGGCAGCTCTTCAGCCACTACTCCCCAAGCCTGACTCCCCAAGCCTGTACCTTGATAAATGATGTGGCCCCAGTAGTGAGACCTGGGGAACACCACTTGTGACCACCCCATAGCTGGATTTAACTCCATCCACCACAAGACTTCGGGACCAGCCAATATTCTTACCAAAGTCCCGAGTTTGTACTCTGTAGGCCACTCACGTAAGCAGAAAATCCTGTGGCACTTCCTGGGTTTTTCAGGTGGTATACTCTGTGACATTGACTCCTATAGTTAAACAGCACACACTCTTCAGGAATTTGGCTGAGGGGGGAGTTGAAGGCAGTGTTGCAGGACAGCGTGAATACAGCTACTGATTCTTTTACATTTATTCAGAATACTCACTGATTTCAAACAGTTCTATAACAGTGTGTATCTCAAACTGGTTATGGCATCCACTAATACTTCACAGCGTAATAATTCATATCCCGCAGTCAGTGACCTATCTGCCATAGCTTCCAATAGAGCTTAACGTGTGCTTATTATGGGTTAACTACCTCTTAGAGAAAGAAAAAAGTATATTCTTAAGTAATTTTTTGACTCTGCTGTAAAGTTTCTAATCTGTTTCCTTTTCTTGTGTCTACTGATCTTCTTCCTCATATTTACCAGACTTTCTTTTTACATTCTCAAACAGGACTTGTTTTTCCATCATTATAACAACTTTTATTCAACCAGGATTATCTAAGCATTTGAAGATGCACTTTACACATGAAAAGATTCCTGGACCAAAATATCAACTGTATTACACCAGTGTAAATCAGAAGTATCTTCACTGAAGTAGATGCAGTTACAACAATATAAAAATAATGCAAATGAGATGTCTTCAAGACCTGGTACTGTAATTCCTTGAGTAATTAGTTTCTCAGTTTAAGCTTGTACCAATCAATCTCAGTCAGAAGTGGAAGAGAGAGAAGTTAAATAGAATCATTATATAGAGCTTGGTAAGCATGTGATTCTATTACCATAAACCTTATCAAATTTTGTTACTCTGTTTTTGTTGTTTATTTTCTTGTGTTTCTTTGGACAAAGAAATTATTTACTTTCATCAGGTAAGTGCTAAGTACATGTCTGAATGATAATTAGCAAAAAGAAAATGGTACCTCTCATCTTCAGGCCTACCAAATTTTATAATTCATGTTCCTCCTTTTTTCTGCAACACACAGCAACACACATTTCATACCATGATATTATAAACCTGCCATATTTTTTTGTTTATATAATGTTAATTTTTTTCATCAACTATGAATCAGAAAAAAATTTTAATTTCCAATTAACCTTTTCATGCCACAAGCTTGCTAGCTTCCTCTTAATCTCCCAGCTGAACAATGCTGCTTTTTCTTCTTGAAACGGTCAAAATTATTAGTTCGCTATAATCTAATCTGCCTACCTATTCTCTGTCTGGATAAAGGTTTAAATGTATAGATAAATACTTAGTGTATCTAAAAAAAGAGAAGCAACATAACAGTAATCCCTAAATCAGCTTTACATGCTGTTTTAAAACAGTGAAATACTTTACATCATTTAAATAGTAAACTCCAAAACATATTCTAAGTTCATTCCTGTACTCCCTGGGAAGTAGAAGACCTGCTGAATTAAACTCTGAGAGGTGGGCTAGCACAGACGTGGGTTAGTCTGGATGAGTAAAAATAATCAGTCTTTTAGAGTATGACCAACCCACTTTCTAAGTCAGTGACATCAAAGCAGTTTATCTGTTTTCTTGGAATCATGCCTGTGCTTCTGTCCCCTTCCTTCTTGAAATGTACTGCACACAGAGCAGCTGCCAAGCCAGATAAATTGCACAGTAGAGGGAATTGCTGAAAATAAGCAGAATGCAGATTGAAAATAGGATTTGGGAATAATTGCAGGAGAGGAAAACAAGCATGGTTTTCTCCATTGCGGTTTCCTCTTAACTGCTTTCCAAATGCTTCACATACTACAAAAAATATACTAGAGAAGAGATGTAGTGGCTTAAGATGAATCAAAAACTTATTGCTCTCAATGACTTTTGACAACCCTTGGCTCTCATTCTCCCAGTATCCTGTATTCAAGGCCTCATGTGATAGTGAAAGGCTGAAAAGAGTGCACTCAAGTACAAGATAAGTTTGGTGCCTATGTCTGAAACTGAAATCCAGTCCTGCTCATCTCAGTGGCAGCCAGACAGTAGGAAAGTAGGAGCATGTCCTTGAATGCCCAGGCACATTCCTTCTCCTGCCTCCCTGGGTAGCTCTGTCTTCAGGGCTGGACAGCTCAGTGACTAGTTCACAAGCCATCATAAAGAGCATCCAATGTGCAATTGAAATAGATTCCTGGGGGAAAAATAAAAAATAAAAAAAAAGAGACAGATTTTCTTAAAAAAGAGCTAGATAAGCAAGTTCTCCTGGGGATACAATTCTAGCACTCATCCTAGAAGCAGACAAAGGCTTATTTCATTTTCTCATCTACCCAACAGGATGCATGTTTGTATTTTTTACTCCTTCCTAACCATTATAGACAATTTAATGCACTATGAGACAAAGAGGGAACATAACCAACTCTTCTTGTTGAAGCAGTGTTACTGTGCAAAAGAAAGCAAGATTTACTGTTCTATAAAGAGAGCAAGACACAACACAAAGCAAGACTCTTTTTCTGTATTCTGGCTTGGAGACAGACACCTCGGTTTCTTGCCCTGAGCCAAGGCTTTATCAGGATTTAAGGAACAATCATTGCGTAAAACTGTGTAAAGGCTGCTTGAAGAAGGATTAGGTTCCAGATATCCTACAGCCATGGTCTCAACTATTAAGCTATGAACCAGCTTTCATATATTCTGCTTCATTTCTTGTTCATTTTCCAATCAAAATGATCCTGATTATTTTACTCTATATTTTTAGTTTCTTCAAGATAGGGTCAAAAATGTCTTTATTTCTCCCTGAATGTATTTCCAGCTAAGCCTAGACCTTTTTATAGGAGGCTACATGTAACATGATGGTTAAAACCTTTTCCTAGTGTGCTTTTGTACTCTAGAAGAGGAGACTTCAATTTTGTAATGAATATTCTAGCAATTGCACAGTGACATAATGAGAGCAGGAACTACGTTTCAGAAGGCAGTAGCAGTAATTACACTTGCCTTGTTGTTCTTACTGGGGTGTGCTTGGAGGTGCTGGGATAATGTTTGCCAAGCCATATCCATCTAGATACGCAGTTGGAGGAGTGCCAGGCCCAGCTATGTCTTATGCATCAAGGTTTGCACTTAAGTCATCCTCTCGATGCTGAGGAAGAGCTACATAGCTATCAGTTGGGCACCACTGGGTTTAGAAAGCAATGACTCAGAGTCATTGTTTGGGACTGCAGAAGAATTTAGGCTCCCAGTTCAGATTTTAGATGCTTAAATCCTGCACTTGGTCTTGTCTCAAATTAACTAAATGTATGTATATATCCATCAGATCATCAGGTCAGAAAGCAGAGCAAAGTTTAGTGTATTCTCAACTACCATGTATACCTTATTCCTAGGACTACTTAATAGTGTGGAATGACACTAAGTTGTTACTGCAGATGATTACAAACCTAACAGATGATGTCAGGATCTATCTCACCTGCACAGATCCTTTAGTCACTGTTGGTTCTGTAATATCACATCAAAAGGAGCTGGTGTATATACAATCGTCTGATCTAGCCCCTACATGGGATCACACTTGAGTCTTTAATAAGAGGCAACACAGTCTCAAGTGCTCTCCCTCAACTATGGATCAAATAAAATCTGTACCTAAATGCAAGTATGCATCTTTACACCTATAGATGTGTATCCAAACTGATATGAGTCCCATCGTTGAATATAATCTCAGTGAATTTGGCCTTCAGTATTTTAAGGCAGACTGTTTGGCCTCTTTGGTTAGTTAGCAATTCCTGAAAATAGGAATAACCAGACAAATTCTTCTCCTAGTCACTACAGATGTTACTTTATGTTTTGGCATTAATATAGCTAATGTAAGAACTGGCTGGTTCTCTTCGCTGGTAGAAATGCAGGACTATTTATATTACAAAGAAAGCTAGGCCTGATGCTCATATTACAGACTGTGCTCCAAGCTCTCTAGTGTTTTCCTTGCTAAAACACATGTATTGTATGCATATTTGGTTTTAACACTACAGTCCTTATTCAACCAAAACCATGTATTATGGTAAAAAGTAATAGTGTAATTTGGCATCCAGAATCAATGTATTCTCAAGTTGCATTATTCTCCTACCACTACTGTTGTTTCTTGCTTGAATAATTATTGTTCTTCTCTCAACTCTGACCAGCTTTATTCATTAATTTTCTTTCTCCGTCTAATAGGAGAGACTAAGACTTGCCAAAGCCTCAAGATGAGGACACAGCATTCATATAATGTTATTATTGTGTTTTTTGCATATGCTAGTAAGACTGCAGTGGATAGTGTCATATTTTCTCTCTTCGCACTTCTTAATACAATCTAACATGTTAAGTGCTTTCTGGAGTCTCTGTTAAATATTAAGCAGATACTTCAGTGTGGTGTTTGCAAAAAAAACCACCCCATGTACATCTTTTTTTTAATCTATAAAGAGAAATATACTTATTTTCAAGGAAGTTGATGCTTATGAGATGGAAAGACAGTAAAAACAAAGGCAGTGTATTGGACATAGATTTTACTGCTCTTCTGTGTAATATCTTCCATTGTGAAAACCTCTCTAAAATCTTGCATAGATACATTTTGTATTTCAAATGTATTTTGAGAAAAAAATAGCATCATAGACTCAGACTTTAGACTTTTCAGAGGTTTCATTATTTGGAAAGCAATGTGTTTTTTTGATTGTGTATGTATGTATACATATGTGCAGTCACATGTGTACACGCCAATAGTTATAGAGTGCCATCTGCTGTCATATGAGACTAAATAGTGGTTTTTTTTCTGTTAAGATTTTAATATCAATAAAGTTGTGTCCTTCAAAGTTATTCTGATTAAGTTGCATAGTGTTGATTTTTTCAAAATTCTAGACTATTTAGACCAACAGGCTATTTTCTTGTTGATCTAGAAATAAATTACACGAAGTCCAGGCACACTATAAATAACACCAGAGGTGCTCACAAGCAGCATTTAATCTCCTTTTTGGGAATGAAAAATCTAAACTTGTTCTTCAGAAGAAAAGTCTGCCTTACAAATTGGAGCCATAGAAAGATTAAGCCAAAAAATAAACTTTGGCACTTGTGAAAGCTTCCTGAGAGAGGCAAATCCAAACCCCCACCATCCATATAGCATTTCATTAGAAACTGAAAACTTGCTCAAATGCTGTCTCTTAAGACTGTTCAGTACTTCCCTCTGGTGGCCTGTCCCATAAATATTTCTCACAAAAGTTAAACTGCTTACATCACTCTCTCTCTGAATTTAGGAAATTTTGTGAAGATGTAGATACATAGAAGTTTGTGCCAGTTTTCAGATGGACTCTGAAGTGGGTTTAACTACAAGGTAGTCAGAAATGTTTAATTATTGCAGCATGTTTTGTAACATAATCTTGGTTTCCAGTTTGGGTTAGGTGGGTTATATAGGTGAAATTTATCTAAACTTTAAAGCTCAGGAAAATCACAAAAGGTTATTTATCTCAGTTTTTAAGAAAGCAGGAATAATGAAAGCCAACTATGTACTGTTCTGGGCAAGCTGACCTCAGGAAAGGTAGCCAGGGAATCAGCACGTTTTACTGTATCTCACATGATCGTACAACTAAGCCTCCCGCTGTGCCATGGCATCTTTATGTGCTGTCATGATTATTTTGAGTTCCCTGTGAAATGTATTCCTGTAGAAATATCCCAGTCTTGATTCTCTAATAGAACAACATCGTGTACTTTTGCTGTTTATGTATTTTCAAAAACAATCCCAACTTTTACTATTTCCTTTTTTTGGCATTCAAAGATAGGTATCTATAATCTCATTTTCAGAGTTACTATCATCGGTGTTTTCAATATTTTTTTTGCAATGAGCACCAGAAATAGGCTTTTAATATAGGCATCTACATACAGAGATGGTAAAAGGAGTTAATAACTATGGGTAGGATTTGAAAAGGATTTTTCACATTCTCATTGACTCTCCTTTTCTTGAATCACTCCTTTTTGTCTTTTACTGTGCTTTTCAGTGCAAGTTACCTACAATTCATATAGCTGTGCATGACATTCTTCTGTGAAATATTTATATTCTGCTCTTCTTTCATTATACATTTGATTACTTAGCCTTCATTATATGTTTTTATACATTATCATGGTTACATTAAATATTTAGTCTGTGAAAGATATCCATTTCTTTAAAAGGTGCTATCCTCCTCATTTTTTCACTTTCTTCTACAAGACCATTTTTTTTTTCATAGAATGCTCCTGTACTGACTTAAATAGCAGTTGAGGTAAAATATGGGATCAACTGACCCTAATTTGGAAAACTCAATGAATTAGGTCCAATGCTAAGTTATTACTGCTCTTTACAGTTCCCTGGTAGTTTCAATTTTAGGAGAATGCAGGAAAGGGAGGCATATCCAGGTTACAGATCCATATTGTTTGTACAGGAACTTCAACAGAGTTAAATGCGGACCTGCCTTGCAAAGTGAGATTGCTGCTGGAAGAATGGCTCAAAAAATATTAAGTAGTGGGAACTTAATTCATTTGTATCAGCCTTCAGTGCATGCTTATACAAAACCCATTTCTAAGTAGAAAATGAAAGAGACTCATATTTGCATGTAAATCTGACAAAAATATTTTCTTTGAAAATGTAACCCAAGATGTCCCAAGGTGGATATCTGGAATGGATTTCAAATCCTATATTTCACTAGGTTAAATTTTGACAGAAAAATATAGAACAAGATACTCAAATGACTTACCTAAAATTTTGGTTTAAGTTATTGACTGTTCTATTGGCCTCCAGATATGCTCCACCAAGATAAGGGACCAAGAAAGAAAAACTGTATTACCTAGGGCTCACCAGAAATCTGGCAAGAAATTTCACTTTAAGTAATAATACTCTTGAATGGATATGAAAAGTTAAAAATTTGGATCTATTTTTTTGTGTGGAAGAGGAACTGTGATTAAAATAAAAATCCATTTAAAAAGAAAAGCAACAAGAAACAGAAAATCATTGCATTTTTAACTTTCACTTTAGCAAGGCACATCCAATCCTCTTACGTCCCTGGGGAGTCAGCAGCATAACTCCACAGGCAGGGGGAAATTCATCAGTTGAAAGAATATGGCAGTCTGGCAGCCCATTCAGGCAGTCCTGGCAAGCAGGCAGGTAGGAAACCAGGCAGAGAAAGAGACAGCTTGTCTTAATCACTTAATTCCTTAGATAAATTTGACAGAATCAATATAGTATCATGTAGTATTTTAGTCTGGCGTAATTGCCTTATTGTGCCAGGGAATAGTTCCAGTGGTAGATTTTCAATCTATCCCAAGAGCAGTTTGCACTGCCAGAATGGCATCCACCAGGGATCTCAAAGCACTTTCCAAATGATCCTGAATGAAGCCTTATAATGCTTTTCATGCTGGGCAAGAAAAAACATTGGAAGTAATGGCAACTTTTCCTTTCACTGGAGACGATCCAAATTAGCAATAACCTCATTTCAAGTGGAAATATCAACACAAATTTAACACATACCCTCTGAGAGAGAGGACCTGTTCTTAATCTTGTCCTTTCACAAATGCATAAATGTTCTGGCAAGAAAGATAGGAGCGAAAAAAAAGAGGTAGATCCTGGTATCAAAACAATTCCTATTTTTGCTTAAAAATTGCTTAAGCACAGGCCAGACTCAACTTCCACAAAAATTAACTGGAATAATTTTCATTTCAGAGTTGGGCTTTACCTTTAGGCCTACAAATTTGGCAAGAATTTTAAATGCCCAGTTTTATTCATACACTTTTTAAAGCATATGAGTGTTTATTATAAGAGCAGATAATGTTCACTTTAAAAATGTGCTGTTGTAAGTAAAAAAGTTGAGGACAAAAGCAGCTCATATCCCCAGTTGCCATTGAAACTGGGAAAGTAAAAAATAATGGAATTTAAAGCCTTCAAATACCTTTCAGGTATTATTATAGATATTCTATCTGTGAATATGTACTGTGACTTCGTACGTATTCGATAAATGCTGGTTTTCTTGACTTCTTCAAAAAGAAGCAAATCACATTGTGTCCTCTTTTTATGTACAATATTTACTGCTTTTCTTTTCACTGAACATGTGTTCATTTACTTGGTATCTTTACTAAGTAATTTGGATGGGTCAATTTCAGTTTTTCTTGTAATTGAAATATAAACTCCTAATGTAATTTTTCAGATCTACAAAGCGCCAGTGATGTGTCAAACTGAAATTAATGTCTGTGCAAGACCATTCTGTAATTTTCTTACAGTGTCAAATATCAAGGTCAGATCTGCTTACACCAATAGTACAATGAGAAGTAAAGAAACCCTTGGGTACTCTTTACTCAGTTCCATGGGATCAGGCTTTTCACTACAGATCATAATTCAGAAATAAAATTACAATATTTCACTCTCCAATGTAAAAGCATTTATTTCCTCTTTTAAGCCTTTATTATTATAGTATTATTATAGACCTTATCATAATGCAATTACTGTAGTGCATTAGTACCATCAAAACAAAGAGATTCACTTTCAATAATACAGATCATTATCCCTTCTATAATTAAGAGAGTTTTGAGGAAAGCTTGCAATGGCACCCCTAGGTTTTTGGAAAGCCCTCGTTTAGGTCTTGGAGATCAATGTTAGAATGTTAGGTGTTTTAGAATTCTACTGTTCCTCTTTTGTTACCACTAAAAAAGCTCCCAACAATACATTGTTGTTGACTCCAGAGAAGAAATAATTTTAATAGTATTCCCAGCCATAATATTCAAAATGCAGGCATTCTGCTACATAGCATAATGTTGCCTTGCAATGATAAATATCTTATTGCATTTTTTATTTTTACTTATTTCCTATTTTTGATACACTTGACATACATTTAGGAAATTTTTTCAAGTATTCAATGAAACATGAGTTGGGAAAAGAGAACAATTGTAGTTGTTCTTATTGTTTCTGTTTAACAAAAGCCAACTTTCAGTTACTAGAAGTGAAATCTAAGAAATCTGCTAGGTAGTAGACAAACCACAGAACTATGGGATCTGCCAATCATAGTACAGCTTCACAAAGATATAATATATTTCGCTTTCATAATAACTGAAACTAAGGCCTAGCTTTAGATTTCAAGGGACAATTACTACTGAAGCTCTTTCATGCTTGGAAAATCCCATTATAAACATTATGAACATGGGCACATAAAGAAGAAAGTTTCTAAATTAAAAGCTCTTATTCAGCTGTTCCAGAGATGGAGAATAGAATTGGAGTTACAATATCAAATGCAAAAGCCATACAAAGGGGAAAAATAAATCTATTTTAAGTAACTTAATTTATTTCTAGAGTTAATATATGTGGAAGATAAAGACAGAGGAATACAATTCCTTTATAATTTTAGAAGGTTTAAAAATAGAGTTTTAGGGGAATACATATATTTTGCAGCAGTCACTTTAAACTCAGGCATTTGGTCTCCTATTTCAAGAGAGGAAAAGAGAGATGGAATTTGTCAGAGCATAACAGTTCAGTCAGATTCCTACAGTAGGGTAGGAAGAACTGTTGTATGGAGAAGCCTGTCTTTCTCCTCTGACTATAGGCTGTCTTGAGCAATCAGGTTATATTTGATTCCTAACACTTAGTTAGCTAAAATTAAGCAAGATAAATTCCACCTTGCATTAAATAATTCTTCCTGAATACAGAAACATGAAAAAAACTGTGAGTTGGAAGGTAATGGGATTATCTGCATTATTTGTGCCAGGGTCGCACTGAAGAACCTTTGGTCTTCAGCAAAGCTCACAGTATGCAATACACAGAACAAGAGATCACGCCATGCCCTAAGGGCGTTATTCATTCCCAACTGTCAAAGATACTAATAGTTCTACCAGAGTGGGAGTATCTTCCCATGATGGTCTGCTACAAAACTATGATCTCAGTCATAATTCAATAATGAGCTTTCTAATGCAAGTAGAGAATATATTAGAAATGAAAACACGTTAATACGTAATACTATTATCTTCTCTGATTCCTAAGGATGCCTTGTCATCAAGCTACACACAATAAAGTTCTAACTTCCATCACAAGCTGAAAATATTCAACAGACTGAATGTTTTAAGAATTCAAAAGCATTCATAAGCATCTGGACTCGTATCTTATGTGTATTGAGTGGTAAGATAAAGATTTCTGTGTAGCTATAGGTATAGTATCCCACTTTCTTATTAGAGTATGTGGAAACATCATTTTCTAACAGATTTTTTTTTGAAGATTGAAGGCTAAAATCATATAAAATCTTATTAATTTTAGGGTACATATCCCAGCCCCACTGTCCCTCCAGTATGACTTTTCTTCTTTTCCTTCAAGTTGTACTCATATAATTAGTATGCAGACTATCACAGATGATAGAGAAGTCCATGACAATGGACAAAAATCTCTGCAATATTGGGTATTTTTTATTAAAAGAGAGATCGTATAATTTGTCTCTGGTCAACTGTGCTTCTTCCTTTCTATGTGACCCAGAAAAAATATAAATACATCAAATTCTGTTTAATATCCCATACAAAAGAGTGGAGAGGCTAGATACAAAGTTGATGTATGCAGGGCATGGTAGGCTGTGTTTGACGGGAAGATGTAACAAATTCTTCTGTATTCATGACTGAGCTCCATTAACTGCACTGCACTGCATTGTCTAGATTTAAAATTCCAATGACATCTATAGGAACGAAACACATTAAAGCTGCAGTATTGTAAAACAAGCAGCAGGTCACCCAGAAAGCATAATAGGTTGCAATACAAAATTTATTTACTACTAGTTTGCTTTTCAACAAGCTTTAGCACAGTGTTAAATTTTCAAACAGACACAAATGTTTGGCTTGATGACTACTAACAAAATAATTTATTTTCAAGTAGAAAAATGCTGTAAATTGTTTCTGTGAGACATACACTGTTAAATCCAGTAGCTGAAATATAGTTGGACATACAGTAACATCTAAGATGAAACTTCAGGGAGTAATATAACAATAGCTGCAATGAATTAAGAGATAATTTAATTTGAAAGCAATTAATCTGGTGCAATTTTTTTAGCTGATACATTAGTGGCATAAGCGAAAAATTAGAGAACTTCCATCAGTCATTGCTAGACACCTCAAGAGAAAGACAAACCTCTTATTAAAAGGTTTAGATATGGCAGAAAATTAAAAGCCAATGATTCATTTTGCTATTATAGAAGAAATAACATTACTTGGAATTTATAAATTATTCTTTTTGTCATAGAATGCATAATGAAACACAATTTTTGTTCACCACTTGCTTATGACTAATTTAACAGGCATAGAGATGGTTTAATATATTTTCTCTAATTAAATTTTTTTATTAAGAGAAGTCTTCATTTTCAGGTTTAGAAAGGCAACCAAGACGAATGTAGTGTTGGGAATGTAGTGAAGGAGCGAAGAAAACAAGTCTCCTTGAATTTCATTTCTTCTGATTTACATAGCAGTCTGCTCAATGGTGAAAATGATTCCGTTCCCCACAATAGAACACCCCTCCAGTTATAGAAGAGTGGTGCACGCTGCTTTAATGAAGCCTCAGACTCCAGCACAGGGATTGTGAAAGGATCATTTGGGATGCAGCTGCTTACCTGGTTGCAGAAACATGTAGGGTATGTATACATTTTATCCTTTCTCCAACTAACATGCAAACAGTTGTAAGGAGAATTAAATTAATGGTATTACATCTACGATTTCATAGAAATATTTATTCATATGTATTTAAATATAAAATGTATTAGCCCTTTTTCCATCCAACAACTGCCCTCATTCGAGGACCTACCGTCAACATTTTCTCTGGAGAAAACAGTACAAAAATTATTAAGCATGGAAAGAAAGTTTGTTAAATGTTCTTTTTTGAAGACATCAGTGATATATATTAATATATATTAAGGCTTACTTGAAATATATTCCCTTGATTTCAAGATAGGGCATCTATTATTTATGCAGCATTTCTCAAATAGAAAGCAGTGCAAGTCTCAGGAGTTTTAGAGGAATTCTGCATGGCACAGATAGAGAAGATACAGTGGGTCTGTGTTGAGTGCATGTTTGGATATAACAGGAACAGAGTAGCTCCTGTTTTTGTCCATGTTGCACGGCTATAGTATTCGTGAAGCTTTGATTTGGCTTTCAGAGCAAATAATCTGAGTGCTCACAGTATCTGACTCCAGGGATGCCCTTCAGGACACCCTAAGCACAATCTGGCTGGAAGAAACTGGCAGACAGAAGCTGCCCTTTCAGTATTCATCAGAATATCCTTACATGCACTGTGAATTACCTTGACATAGAGCAAGCCAAATGCTCAGCAAGCCTCAGCTCAGGTCCCTTCTGAGAAAGAGAAAAGGGAGGAGCTGCACCTACAGCATCTCATTGGATGGATCTCCATAAGGAACACCTGTGAGCCATTCAGCAAGTCCATATACTTTCAGGCTCTTCTCGTCATAGATGAATCCCTAGTCTCCTGTGAAAATCTCATATCGTAAGAATATACCTGCATGCCATGTAGCCCAGGTCACTCCTGTATTAGGAATAAAAGATATGTGAGAGACCATCATCCTGCATTTGAAAAGCACTACAAACGTGGTCTTTCTGTAAACAGTGCAAGTACAAACTTCTCATCCAGTACCCAGGCCTCCCCCAACCATTCGCCCATTCCTAGGACTGAAAAACAGCCACTTCTCAGCCTGGAGAGAGGTCATAAGTCTCCATCTGGGTCCAGCCACGAATAGCCCACACAGTAAGGAAAAGAAAAACTGTCCTTTTTGAGCAACCTCTTTCTGGGGTAGGTCCCAGAATCCTTAGATTCATCTGCTGTTGCTCTTGACATGCCACCAGATCATACTGCTGAAGTTATGCCTTGTAGAGGGTATGGTAGTCTAGACTCTCACAACAGTGTGCCTTGTTCTCTACTTGCATGATACTCTTAAGGATCTTTAGTTTCCCACTGCCTTCTGACCTCATTTATGAAAACCTGAGGCACATACTCGTGCAGTGAGACCATAATAGAGACTGATGATGGGACATTTAAGAGCAAGATTGTATTTCATGACACAGACAAGTTAGAGTGGGTGAACACTTATACTGTCTTGCTAGACATGCTGTGAGGACCTGTGGGATGAGAAAACCTGATGCAGTTTGGAAATGTTTGAGCTACCCCAAAAATATCCTGGGAATTTGGTGCGCTGACAGCAAGTATGAGTCTGAGGTGCTCTTGCTGGCATGGTGTTTAGAGTGGCCAAAAAGAGCAGTCGAGACAGAGAATGAGGATTGCCAAGTTAAGCCCCCAGCTTGCCAAAAGGAGAGCTTCCATGGAGCAACTGTGTAAGGAGGAGGATAGGTGTGAAGCAAAGAAGTTATCACAGAATCACAGAACGTTAGGG
>NW_010178913.1:0-5938 GCF_000695765.1 Mesitornis unicolor
CTCACATCCTGGGATTCTGTGATTCTGTGATCAGTTGTGCAAAATACTGCCCATGCTGATTTAGGCTGCTTCCTGGCAGCATGACTCAGCCCTCGTGGAGCTCCACGTTCCTAAAAGCAGACCATTTTCGAGCTCACAGATTAAGAGGCAGAACAACATCTCCCTGCCAGCAGCATAGGGACATTAACTCTTAAACTGACCAGGCATCACTCTCTGTTCCTGGGTGAGATAGGTGGGCATTGTTGACCTTTCAGGACTTGTATTTTCTTGTCAATGAGATGTTCCCCAACTCAGATATCCAATTTGGGGGCAGCAGGCCCCTCCTATCAGGAGGGAGCACCAACTCCAGCTAGACCCAGTGCTCCAGTGCTGTGGTTTAGGGAGTTACTCCATCACCCGATGTCTCCTCCTCGCCTGGGAATGGGGGTCAGGAAAAGGAAAGGAGATTTGTGGGTTGAAATACAAACAGATTTAATAAAAGAATAATAATAATAATAACTAATATTAATGACATTTATAATATAAAATACACAGAGTTATACTCAGCCAGTACAGGGGTGGAGTAGGCCTTGGGTACAGCAGTAAACAAGTCCCTCCCAAGATGTCAGACATGAAAGAAGGAAGGAGAAAAAGGAGGGAAGAGGACCATCCTGAGCAAACCCCTTAATTTATAGTGAATGTGATGTTTATGGTATAGAATAGTATTAATTGGCCAGCCTGGGTCATCTGCCCTGTCTTTCACTCCTCCCAGCTTCTGCAACTGGTTAATTCAAAACTGTTAAAGACCTTGATCACTATGGCAACTTGCATACCAGCATTAGCTGAGAAACTATACGTTCTGTCACTTTGTTCCCAAGAAATAGTGTGGTAGTCCTTACAGAATTGCAGTTTTCCTCAGCAGAAAACAGACTCTAAAATTCTGTCCCAATAAACCAGGACATCCAGACCTCCTGACCATCGCTGTGGTTCTCCAGCAGCCCAAAGGCAAATATCCCAACAACCTTCACCGCTGAAGCGTCTTAAAGTGCATTAAAAAAAGAGATTGGCTTTTGTTTGCTTTGGTTGAGCTTTTGGTGGGAAGAGCTTCACCAAGCCCTCTTGTCTAACATACGTTTTTGGTCTGCAGAGTGCTAACAGTTGGTGCACCAGACCATGGAGGATGCCCCATCCACCAGTTTGGTTTGGTCTGAGCTTTTGTGGGTGAGATATTGAGGACTTATTCCAAATCTTTTACCCACACAGTGCCATACACTATGTAAAGGTCTTTCTGTCAAACTGTTATACTTTTCCATAGTAGAGAAATCACTGGGAGGTTTGTAAGCGAGGTGGGCCAGCATCCCTACCCGTGGTCCTCTTGCACACATTATTATGGGTCCTCAAAGGGTTTTCCTCTGTAAGCGCTCTGTCATAAGACACAAGGGGCAGGAGAAGTGGGAGAATTTCGTTATTAAGTTTAAAATTTTAATAAAACCAAACCCTGAGGCTTTTATGCTAGAGAGCCGTGAGTTTTGCTTGTGCTGTTCACAAAGTACAGCGGAATTTTGTGTACAGGGTTTTTTTTGTTGTGATATTTTTTTGCTTAGTTATATGTAAGGAAAATGATCCCTATGCTTTGTTTAATCTTGAGTTATTTTATAATAAGTATTTTTCTAATCGTGATTGATTTTAGGAACTTACACACCCAATGTAAGGTACATGTGGAAATTTTCAGTAGGAGTTACACAATAGAAATCGGTTTATGGTGTGAACTGCGACCAGTCCTAGGCTCCAGATGCTCTACGAGTGATCTGTTCTAATATGTTCAAGCATTATTATGACTGTTGCAGTGTGATTTATTGCTGTAGAAAGCAATTTGCAATTGTGGATGTAACATCCAATAGATCTTTGAACAAAATATTGAAAAGTACTTAGCGATGGTCGTTCTGTGATTGCATCTCTGCAGATGTTTTCTTTTGCTGTTTAAAAACCGGTGCCTATCAGATGCTTTGTCTGCCGCAAACAGGGATTTTATCACGTCTGTGAATTCATTTAGGTTAAATTATTCTTGTTGCTAATTGAAAATGGGAGTTAGTTTAACTTTGGATTATTTTTGCTATGTGCTGTTCAAGTGTAGCTGGTCTGTAATTCTAATCCCTAACAAATAATAGTTTAGGGAAGTTTGAGCATCTAATTATGTGTTAAGATGTGAAAAAAAACTGAGAGTATGTCAGAAATTCGGGAATTTATCCAGGAAGCAGTGAAAGGTCTTGGGAACTGACGAACTTGCACTGTAGACACAGTGAAGAGGAGTCTTCCTCAGCTGAGAACAGGCCTTGGCTTGAGTGCTAGCACTTAGGTATAGACCAGTTCCTTGGTTTGCATGGGACTGAGTGAGAGCTGAGGGCTTTTGAATGACCATAGATGTGTACCACACTCCAAGGAGAGCACATGAAGTTGATAGGAAAGGATCTGCATGTCTTTCCAAAAGTGTTGAGTAAAAATCACCCTCTTGCCCACCATTCTTGGCATGTGATTTCTTCTCTCTTCCCATCTACCACTGCTTTTACAAATATTTCAGACCCCAGCCCGTTTCGATCCACTAGGATTTCTACTGCAGATTTGTTTCGCTTCTGGAATTCATTGAGGATGTTTGGTCAGGGGCTTCCAGTTCGGTTTTCTCTGAAAGGAATTCAGTTTGCACGTGCCAAAACCTCTTTGAGACTGAAACCAGTATGAGGCAACTGGAGACAATGGACAACTTGCATCAAAATTACATTGCTCCAAGCCAAATGCTCGCTGCAGACAAGCACAGTGCATACCACGTCAGCACCACAACTGCTATTGCGATGGGTGACTGGGGAAGTGGGTGAGTTTTCTCAAAAGTTCAAGAGAAAGTGAAATTTGAAGGCATTTTTAATTGTTTTTCTCAGTCCACTTTTGCTCATTCCTAAATACAATCAACTCAGAGGAGTAAGTGTCCCCTAAATATGAAGTGATGGAGGTTGATTTTATTGCCTGAGCCCGTAAAAATAAAGGAGGCGTGTTTTAACTTCCTTTACCTTTCTCTGAAGTCTGAATTTTTAGCCTATTTAAGTTTGTTAGAATAGGTGGTGTTAGTGCCATGAAGAGTTACTCCAACAGGCCATTTACCTGAAGTCTAACTGGTTTATTCATGGATTTTCATGTTTGCAGGGTCAGACCTTTGAGTCACTTCTTAGGTACCCATGCTTTCATTTGACAAGAGCGCTATGCTATAAAATATGTACCAAATATTTTATCATCTATTCTATATATTCTATATATATATATATATACACACACACTACATATACTGCATATGTAATGTATGTGCAAAAGGCTATGTTTTGTATGCACACACTACAGATAATAAAGGTATCAACGTTCTGTCGTTGGTGTAATATAAACTAACAGAGGATTGCCATCCGACTGTACAGTGTAGCAGCAGAACACTTATTAAATTGACCAATAAACGAGTAACTAATATATATGAATTTAAGGAATGCATTTTTAGGGGGTTTCAAGTTTTTGCTTGTGTAAGCGATAGAGTTGAATACTCCAATGAAGAGGTGCAAAGAGAGGTGGCTTCCTGCAAAACCTACTCAGCTAAAAATTGTTTTAAGATTCGAAAATGAGCTTTGAGCAGGAAATTAAGTAATTCCTAGGCTGTGAAATCTTCCAGTCTATGGAATTTACTAATGTACAAAGATTATAAGGCATAAATGAGCTTTAGACTAAATCTTTGGGTCTTTATTTGCAGTTGTGGCTTTAGTAAAAAACACCATTTTACTGGAAAAAAAAATGTCATTTGTAGTATTGTAAAGAGCCTGTGGTCTATTAAATATCTGCTCATTTAGCATGTCTGCTTTAAGAGATTGCACTGGCTGCATGGAATAGAACCAGTCCTGGGAGGTACAAATCATGCATCCCATAGCATCCTTCCTGTGGTATTGGAGACAGCTCTGGAGTTGGGTCAAATTCGAGTGGCAGCTGGGTTTGTGTTGAACGCTGATCTATTTTACTGTAACAGTTTTATTCTGCTCACTTGATTTTTAAAATTTACATGAATTCAAAGCTTATTTTGGGAAAGAGAGATTTGTCTTAATTCTGAGCAGCCCATCCATTGAATCCAAAGCGTTTACTGAGTATTGAAGCTTCTGTGGCCAAAGCACGTAGGCTTCTTCTGTCCCTTTGCAGTTACCATCCCCTGATGAAGGGATCTGCTGTTTGAGCATCACCTGGACACATTCTCCTTGGTCACTATTACCAGTTTATGTCCCATTGCAGTGGAAACTTGAGCTGTACGGTGTGCTGGCGTTTACATGCTCTGTTGTGGCATTTCTGTGTCACTTTTAAGATGAACACCTTGGACTGCTTGTTTAAGTGAAGGTTATACCCTGAATCCATTCTCCATTTGTATTGTTTTTGCCTGTTTACTTCCCAAGCTGGCTGATAAGGGCATGGACACCTACCTGACTTTATTTCTTCTGGACTGGACATAGAGAAATCTGTGACTGAAGCCCAGTTAATCCCTTCAATCCCTCCTCGCTGCTGCATCCACGAGCCCTTGTCCTGACCCCAGCACTGTGGCTGAGTTATCAAAAAGAACCCTCACATTGTCAGCCTGGGTCTCTTTGCTGATCTTTGTGAAGAGAAGCCCATTCTGCAGGCATCCACAAAGCCCAGCAGTAAGCGCCGGCAGCGTGGCGGGTATCGTGTATTATTTCCCATATCATATATGATCTGAAAAGCAAAGACGCGGCGAGTGCCGCCTGAAGAAAGAGTGGGGAGAGATGGTGGTCGGTGGCTGCCAATTCTTCCATGTGGGTAGGGAAATTGAGAGTATCAAACCTGGGCTAGCTCCAGAAAGGGAGAAGGGAACTGCAACCCTGTGTTTCCCTGTGATTTGAAGAAAAAGGTGATGTTCTTAGATGAACGGGGTGGCTAGTATTCGAAACAGAGATGTGGGGACACAATAGCTTGAGAAAAGACTGCTTTTCCAAAGCAGAGCGCATTTTTTTCCCCTTGCTGGTCATTAGCAGTGCTTCTGAAGACCAGCCCTTCATGCAGGAAGTCATGCTGGAGCACAACGAGCTGGTGACGATTTTAAGCTTCCCCCAGCATGTAATAACTCCGAGTAATTGGTAGGTACGTGCGCTTCAAGGACAATGATATTTTTTGCTCCTTTGCCCGCTTAAATCACAGCATTTTGTGCAAGACGGCGCAGCCAAATGAGTGCTGGAATGCACAGCGCTAGTCCAGAAATGTTAGTACGTATGGCGTGTTTCTAAAACTCAGTATCCAGCAGATTTAGGGTGAGTTTGGCTTGTGTGGCTTACAGATCTTGTTTTTAGAGACCATCTCTTCCAGGTAACTTCTTTTCTGATAGGATTTCTGAGCCAATCTTATGGTAAATATGTGGAATGGAGGGTCTGGTCCCTGACCCCATTGCCTGTGGTGCTGGGTTCAGGAGAAGGTCTTTGTGCAGATGCTGTCCTGTTTAGAGAAGGAGGGTGATGCTGCCTTACCTGTTATGTCAAGGTAGAGCAGTTGGGTCATTCATTGTGATGGCTGGAAAGAGAAGGGATGAGCCACAGCTCTCCCTAAAGCAGCCTGGCTTTCCCCTGCAGTCAAAATGTCATCTCCTCCATGGTCAGCTCATGGACATAGGTCTGCCTGATCAAGGGGACAGTAGTGCTGCTGTCTGAAAACCAGTATGTTCGGGTGTTGGGCAGATCTGAAACACATTTTGGGGCTGATATGATTGTAAAGAGCTGAATAAAATAGTATATAATAGGAATAGACATTATAGACATAGACATATAGACATAGACACATAGGGATAGGGATAGATATATAGGGCTAGGGCTAGGGCTAGGGCTGGGGCTGGGGCTAGGGCTGGGGCTGGGGCTAGGGCTAGGGCTGGGATGGGATGGGGTGG
>NW_010178913.1:6079-18740 GCF_000695765.1 Mesitornis unicolor
AAGGCCCGAGTGCCTCTGCCCCTTGAAAGACAAAGCTTTTATCAGTGCTTGAGGTGCCCATACAGGTTTGGGGTTGATGAAAACCTTTCTTTTGAGGCTCTGTGTTCCTCTGGAGCTCAGTGGGTTCATCTCCAGTTTAGCACCATCACCAGTAGTTCCTGCAATGGCCTGGGGGTCGTCCTGAGAGAGTCTCTGTTCTTATGTATGGCTTCGTAATGGAGGGCGTTTTGCCATCTTTATATTTACACTGGAATTTAGTGCTCGGTATCAGATGTTTGCCTGAAAATGTCAGCATTGTGTTGCAGCTGAATGAAGCTCAGCCTCGTATAGGTGATGTTTTGTCCTAAACGTGTGATTTTGTCCCCCACGCATCTACCTGTTGTGTCCCATCTTCCGAAAATTCTAGATATTAAGTGTGCCCCACAGGAGCGTAAATGGTGGAAAAAATGGTACGTATGGAAAGGCTTCACATGAAGAAAGATTACTCTTAAGTGGTCTTTTTACCAAAAAAAAAGGCAAGGTGCAGTAATTCAGAATATCATACTGGGGTTATGGAGAATGGGAAGTACGACTGGTCCAAAGCATTTACATGTGTGATGTTTTGAAGGAACTGGGGAGATGGTTTGCATAAGGTGTGGATAAATGCTAGTTTTGTATGACAAAATCTGGATCGAGGTGTTTATTTTGAAGTTTCTGATGAAAAACGCAGTTCACCTCCCCACTGTAAAAGTCCCATTGAGGGCGGTGTTTTTGGAGGTGCAGCCTTGTGTGCTGATACGCAGCTACTGGAGCACGAACAAAGAGTGCCTGCCTTTAGAAATGTTGTATATGTTGCCATTTATACAAAAGGAAGCAAAAAAAACCCAAAAAAACCCCATTAACTTTGGTGCGGCATACACGGTGATAAAGACACTAGTTGCGAAATGCTGGTTTTAAAAGTATAATTCATTATGCTTTCTTTGATCCAGTGTTACAAATTAGGGTCACTCGTGTCAGGAGATTAAAACCTTTTTGTCTCTCTTTGATATCAAACTATTCTTTCCCCGTCCCTTTTATCTTGCAGAGCAGCGCTGAATTCCACAGCATCTTTGTCAGTTCACTCGTGTTATTTGCAGCAATCATTTAATTGGGTTTAGGGCTAATATTATTTAGTCGTTCTGTCATTTGCAACAACAGAGGCCCTTTAATATCCAAAAAAGATGTTGAGAGGCTGCATTAGCTGGGTAAGCATATGTATAAGAGAGACCACAAAGAATTTTGGGACCATGGTGGGAGTGCAAGGTAGCTAAATTGGATAGAAAAAAGGGGAAAAAAAAAACCCCCATACAAGTCAAAGTAAGATTGTACATCAGAAAAACTACAGCAATCTACTGAAAATTAGTAGATGATAGTCGTGAGTAGCTTACAGTGAACCACGGGTACCAGCTTCCCTGAAGCACAGAAATAGGAACTTGGAGAAGCTAGTAAAAGGTGTCCTCAGGGAATCTTCCATTTTTTCACTATGATACCTTTAATCCTAGAATTGTCAAGCCACATGGAAAATAATAGGACTGAATAGTTCAGTCAGTTAAAAGTTAGTATTATTTCTTTTATCAAAAATATTGGGTTTTCTGGAGCTGTTAGGATTTGTATAAACTTTAAAACAAGTGAAGTCAAGTATTGAACTTGCGTTGCTCTTTCTTTTTTAATTTAAGATCATTATCTGTGACTAAGCAGACTCTATTCAATAGAAAGAAAGAACTTAAAGCCAATGTTTTTTAACAGATGATTCAACGAGAGGCAGAAGTAAAGAATAAGGTAACTGCTGTGGCGTTGACAGACTCTGTTCACAATGTGTGGCATCAAGAAGCTGGGAAAACTATTCGAGAGTGGATGCGAGAGGTGAGGCCGGGCTTTTTTTTAAAGAGTTGGGGTATATGCGTCTGTATATGGCTCTAAAAAACATGTCTTTATCTGCTGACCCCTTCCATTTCTTTAGGGTATGAAAGACAGCGCATTACAGGAGCGTGGAAATTGTGTGCCCATACCAGCCCCTAAAATAACCGAGATTAAAGCCGTTTCTGACCTTCAAAGATAGCAGTCGAAATAATAAGAATGAAGCCCGGTGTTTCTTCCAGCTGCACAGCAGTATAGACATATACTGAGGCAGCCCATATATACACATGCCTGATACCTGGGTGCACCCAATTTGATCTGGCCATGGTGGGAAAGCCCCGTTAAGCTCTTGGTGACTGAGTTTGATGGTTTGTATGGCTGGGAAAAAGCCTTTCTCTCAGCAGTTTTAAGAGATGTAATTACTGCTGAAGTTTTCTGGTGAGAAGTCGGGGTATTTGCTAATGTACAACCACCAATGGTGAGTTGGTCCAAGATGATCTGGTGGTGGCTCATGGCCAGCATCTCCAAGGCCCACCCCTGGGTGAAGGGTGTTGCCACGCATGCATTATTCTTTTAATATTTGCATATTGAGTTGCTGATATCTTAAAACCCATATTTTTTTTAGATGAGACCAACTGAACTTGTATTTATGAGTCTCACATCCGTGTTTTCTACGTTCCCGTTGCAGAACAACAGGGGCACGTGGCAGATTTAAACTAGCTGCACCCTGAACTTTGCGTTAGGTTTGACTTTTCCCCATTGATTCAGTGAAACTTTCTGTATAGACTGCCTGTTCCTGACTTAACCTTACAGTTTTATAGGCCGTGACTGATGGGAGTAGAGAATCACCTGGGATGCAGCCTGACAGCTCTGACTTTAAATGTTAAAAATATAAAGAATGGTAACCCCTACAGGCTCTGTCAGAAAAATCCCCATTTTCTTTATGGGAAATCAAAACCTTGAAATATATGTTATGTAGTAAAACTGAAATTTTAAATCCTGTAATTTGAATCTGACAACTCCATTTTTCTTTAAGCGTTTAGTCTGAATAAGACAAGTGCATTACCTTTAATTTCATTTGCAGAAAGTAGATCTTAAAGAATAAGTTAAATGATTAATGGCCTAAAAAGTGGATGGAGTGTCATAACTTACATTAGCATTGAAAATCTCCTATAAGAAAGAGGAATTTTACATATGTGAAGTGTGGCTGAGTGGTATTAAGACTAGCATATCACCTGGATATCTCTTACTTTAATCAGGTTTAAGGCTACCGGTAAAATGAATAATAATTAAAATATACACCTAATCGCTGCCTGTCTGTAGGGCTAATTGCTGTCATTGAAAGAATGAATTGTTAAAAAAGTAATTCTTCATTGGAGCTATCTCTCCTGTATCATTGGTGGCCTATTTTTAGTACCTATAGAAGTCATGATTTTTGAATTTATTAGGAGCTGTGATGAATGATAAAACAAATCATCCATTTACATATCTTGACACTGCTTTCGAGAATACTTATTTCTTACAGGCAAGTGTCACATTGTATATAAAAGCTGGTTAATTGTGTGCTAATCTTCTGTATTATCTCCAGCTCTCTGATGTAGTGTTCTATCAGTAGTTAATATTAATTTTACTTATTTCAAATGAATGTAATACTTCATAAAAATTCTACTTCTTTTATGATTTCTACCATCTTACATTTGCAATTTCGCATTCAGCTGTTAATTAAAATTATACATGCAAATTGTGAAACGTATAATGCTTTACTACTTTAAACCTTAAAGCCTTTGTGAAATACTCCCATTTTAACCATTTTTCGCTGAAAAAGTTACATTACTGGGTAGTGTGTTTGTTTTCTTTTTTTTTTTCCCCTCCATCGAGTTCAATAGTTTCATTGATCTACTGTTTCTTACAAAAATCTGCCATGCTTTGTGAACTTCACTTTCTAATCTCATACAGCAACCCTTCCTTTATGTTGTTCCTGCTCTCCCTGGTCCCAGAACAGTAGGGTTGCCTTGACAAATCTATTCAAAAGCCATTCCTCGCCCTTTATTGGTGGGGACTGAAGCCTTTGAAATTCTCTCCTCACTGCAACACAGCTGACATCTTCTTCCAGACAGAATGAATTAAGGAAATACAATAAGACACTTGATCTACCAGTCAAGGATCTTTCCACAGTGAGGACGGACTCCATGGTGCACAACTAGGGCAGCAAGCATCTACAAATACACAATACATGCTTGTTTACCAGAATAAGCAATCCTCCATTTTTCACAATCATGATTGATGGGATGATTTTTTAGAAATCTGTCTGAAAATTCATTGGGTCTTTCCAAAAAGTTGTGTGCTTTTTCTTTTTCTTTTTCTTTTTTTTTTCCCCCTTTTCCCCCTAGTGAAGTTAATCGGGTTTTCAGACAGGGAAAGCTCAGATTTGCAATAAGGGAAGCCATGTGGATCTTGTGGTTCAGCTGACAATCCTATTAAAAATGTGGTTGCTTTATAATCACATCTTCAGTTCAGTAGATTTGCTGTAGTTTCAGCAAATTTTATTAAAAGCATATTATTTAATACTTTAATTCATAGACTTCTCTGAATAGATAGCATTTGGAGCAGAGCGTTTTAAAAAATCCAGTAAATTCATCCTACTCAGAGGTTTAGGAATGAAAGGTAAATGTAAATGCTTCCTGAACATAAATCCCCAAAGACCAGTAGTTGCATTTTTAAATGTTCGTGCCCAATTCATCCCAGCTGTATTTCCAATTATTCGAATATTAATCTGCTATCTTGATGGCTTTCATTCAGTTATAATCTGTTGTTTTGTGGTTTCACAACCGTTCTTTCCACAGTGTACTCCATCAAGGCACCCTGGAAAAATTCTGATTTCTTAATGTTGGCAAGCAAGCAGGCTCAGTGTTTACACCAACATCTCTTTAACAGCCCCAGAAAGGCAAAGCTTAAAACATGCAGTGGGGAATTCAGCCACCAGTTGGTCCATGCACCTACTTCAGTCCACTGACACTCCAAGTAGCACTTAAAGACGTGCTATTTAAGCACCTTACAAATATCCCGAATTGTGGTCTTACTCCTTTTACTTATTCAAAATGAAACTATGATATTTCATTGCCAGTTAGTGGTGAATCAGCTGGTGTAGTTTGCCTTCCAGACCCTGTTGGGACTGCTGTGTAAATCAGCGTGAGTATTTTGATGTGATCGTTGTCCTTACTTACTAAGTCTCTATTTATTTTTTGCTCTCGAGTTTGTTTGGGTGTTTTTTTGTTGCCTCACCCCAAAATTTCCTGCCTGCTCTTACAGAACTGCTGCAATTGGGTGTCCAGCTCCGAGCCCCTGGACACTTCGGTGGAGTCCATGCTGCCCGACTGTCCCCGCGTCTCTGCAGGTAAAAACACATTTGATGTATTTTTATGAGTGCATTTTAACCCTTCTGCGGCAAGACGTGGCTGAAAGCATATGGCTGCTGCTGTTTTATACAGCCCACTGTTCACTTTTCTTTTGCTTTGTGTGGGATTTAAGTTCTCTTGTCTACTTATATTTTTTCCTAATCTTCTCTTTGGCTGTAATTGGTGACATTGTAGGTAGGAGCTTAAGAAAAATAATAGCGATGATGAAAACTGGGAAATTTATCATCGATCCTTGAATAATTGTCTGACTTTGTAGGCAAGAAGGTTTTGAAGAAGTACATTAATGGAAGTGAAATAACACACTTTCCTGAATCCTGATCAACAAAAGTCTAGTTTATGTAGCAAATTATTTACGGGGTATGAGAATCTTGATGTGAGATTTCTATTGTTTTGGAAATATTCAGCTGCACTCTTTCATTAATGAATCATGAATCATAAATCATAAGGAGTGCATGAAATAATACACTGAGACTTTTGTTAATGTGTAATAATTCCAGAAAGTAGACGTAGTTGTCAGTGTAACAGGAAAATCTCAATTCTCTGTAGGATGGTAATCTAAAATACATAAAGCTGTTACTGAACTTTCATGTTTGATTATCAGATTTCCAAAAAGCCATCGGTAGTGTGTTTCTGTAGAATATAAAATCAGGTTCAAAGGAAGACACAGCCTATACAATATTAATTTAAAAGCTGGAACAGTGTTTGACCTTGCTCTGAGAGACGCACTTGTTCGTTTGACAAGTTAGACATTCATATCTGTCTGGATTTGGGAGGTGGTTAATGAGACCTAACCCTGCAGATGAAATTTGGGTGGCTGCAGGATATCGTTAAGGCTTGGAAAATTTAGGGGTACTTTGTTTGAGACCTGTAATCGCGTTTCTGCTGTGGGTTGGGATCTTACCATCCAAATCATCAGCTCTCTACAAACCCAGTGCAGTGGCACTGACATTGCTCTTCAGTGCGTAGGGAGATCAAATATTACCAACATTTTCATAGGTTCAACATTGGTTTACCAACTTTTTACTCCTTTAGGGGAGAGTACTGCAATTCAGAAGAAAAATATTGCTCAGTAGTGGAATTATTTTAAACAGCATTGACTTTCAGTTTCTGTGTCGTGCAAAGGTGCATGTTATAGAGGTCATGGATATAGAGGCTTGGGTAGCAAGCAACCAGTTGGTATTTACAGTACACTTGACCATACTGAAAATCCTCCATCTCAGTTTCTCTTTCTGTGTATTCACCCTGTGTAAATAATGTAAAATGTTTTCTATAAAAGCAATCCTATTAAAAAAAAACCAGACTGATGCTTTAATAGGGGTGCAAATAGGTCTTAACTTTACATTTCTATTGAGGATGGGTCATAGTGGGCATAATGTTTATAGCCCGCTTAATGAACTCCCAGCTACACTGAAGTCTTCGGCAGAAGAATTAATTCAAATGGGGTAGGATTTCAGCCAGTAAAAGCTGTAAAAGTGAAAGTTGGCTGTTTGAATTTCGCGCATACATACAGTGCCACCAGATTGCTGATGTTTTAGAAGTCCTTGTTAGAGAATTTGGACAATGATTTAGATGTTATCGTAACCATTTCCAGCTTGGTTCTTTATATTGTGACAGCTTAAAATAGGGTAGCTTTATGCGACTTCTGCTGAATTATCGATTTGCTCATATGTTTCTTGTATTCGTGTCTCGTATGGACAACCGTAAGACATTTACAGAGCAGTGAGTGAATAATTCCTACCGTGTGTTTATGTGAGCAGTGGCATAAGCCTGCATTAGGGTAATCTGTAGTAAATTTATGAAATACTACTGGATGTGGCAGCATTAGTATTTTAATGTGAGAGATTTTATTTCACTCGTTTCCTGAGAATTGCAGTACTGGAATAGCCCACACTCAGACACTGGCAGCATTGCCCTTGGTATTTCAATGAATGGCAGCGAGAGCGATCAGAGCAACGAGAGATTTTTTAAAAATAAGCCTTTTTCAGAAGCCTTTCTGCATGGAACCCCATCTTTTACCCGTATTTGCACTGAGAAGTAAGTTCAGGAAGTAAGTTCAGCCCCTTGGTCACATCTCAGCTTTTCCAGAAAGGGTCTGATACTCGGCCATTCAGCATACTGGGATTTACCCAGTTTGTTGGTGAGCAGTGCCTACTTCAGATAATGTCACAGTCTGCTTGCATTTCCCTTAAAAATCACTGAAGAGAAACAAATGGCCATCGGACTGGAAAAAAACAACTTGTATTTCCAGATAGAGTTGTTCAGGCTTTTCATTAGAGCGTTATTAGGTAATTAAAATGTTTGCCAGAATTCATTCATGTCTTAGTGGCAAAAAGGAATGAATACACCTTAATAATTAAACGTTGTGGGCATGAGAACAACAACAATACAGAAAGAGCAAGCCTTAAGAAATGCATTCCCTGTCCTTGTGGCAAGAGATGGGCTATTGCAAAGGTCCCACCTTCATGGTCTTTCCTCCACGTCTCAGTGGTTTTGTTGCATGCTGGTATGGTATTTTAACATATTCCTGAAATATCATCACAGTGAAGGTGTTGTCCTGTGAAATTTCCCATTTAACACAGTTGTGTGGTGTGTTTAATCCAAACAAGCCTCCCATGCTGTGTTGAGGGATGTGTCTCCCAGCTCAGCCATCTCCCATCAGACTGGGAGCTCCTGTTGGGGCTCTGTCCAGCACTGCCCCTCTGCTCTGCCCTGCTCACACCACAGCTGCAATCTTGTGTCCAGTGCTGGGCCCTCAGCTCCAGAAGGACAGGAACTGCTTGAAAGAGTCCAGCAGGGCCACAAAGTGATGAAGGGAGAGGAGCATCTCCTGCTGAGGAGCGGCTGAGGGAGCTGGGGCTCTTGAGGTTGGAGCAGAGGAGCCTGAGGGGTGCCCTCATTCCTGGGGATCCATTGGGAAAGGGCAGTGTCAGGAGGAAGGAGCCAGGCTCTGCTGTGGGATGGCCAATGCCAGGACAAGGGGCAGTGGTCCCAAGCTGGAGCACAGGAGGTTCAAGCTGCAGATGAGGCCAAAGTTTGTGAGTGTGAGGGTTCTGGAGCATGGCCCAGGCTGCCCAGAGAGGTTGTGGAGTGTCCTTGTGTGGAGACCCCCAAAGCCCTGGCCGTGTTCCTGTGTGACTGCTCTGGTGATCCTGCAGTGGCAGGGGGTGCACCGGGGGGGCTTTCCAGGTCCCTTCCAACTCCTGACATTCTGGGATTCTGTGATTCCCATCTTATTACCCTTCCTGTATCTTTTTCAACAATAGCACCACATTCTTCCTCATTAGAGAGCAGCCCACAACTTTCCTTCTGTCATTTATCTTCCACGGGGTAGGGCTGTCCAGCACCATTCCCCTCTGCTCCTTCTCTGGTCACAGCCCCCAATATTTCCAGCTTTGGAGCGTTGCACAGGTGAGGTCCTCAATGGTGGCACTCCCACCTCATTGGCCTGGAGGAGCCCTCTGCCAGTCTCCAGCCTTCATTCTACATTATAAAAACATCATCTCGCACCCTCTTCCCTTTCAGGCCCTCTCTTAGACCTGAGGTCATCTTGCACCACAGTCTTCATCCACCTTCCTTAATGGAGTCAAACCAGAAGACCTCTCTTCTGTCTCAGAGGAGATGGATCCATTTCCTATCTATCTAAGACATAAGCAAATGTAGGGTGGAGAAAGGTGAAGGCTTTAAAAGTCGTCTGTGTATTAAGGATCACCATAAAATAGAGTAGGAATGGGAGTCTTGCAGGTCAGGAGGTTGGAGGTCAAGTTGCAGTTTGACACAGATATTTTAATGACCGGTTACATCGTGGTGCTGCCAACCATAGCTGCAGTTCACTTCATGTCTCTGAGACCCTACAACATTTCTCCTAGTCCTGTGGTAAATTTTGCTGGTTAAAGATGACCATTGTTTTCCTGAATACAAATATTTTGGGGTGCCTCATGGGGACCACCTTAGTGTCTGGATAAGATACATTCCTTAGCTCGTGTGTTTCTGCCAGGGAAAGCTTTTTATTTAGGGGAGAAGAATAAACTTTGCAGTGTTTTGCCAAAGTGGATATGCACCAACACTCATTTACATAATCAAATAAAAAGAAGTTATTGTAACATTAGTAAAATGAATTGCCTAATCAAATCCTTTTAAAGCCTTTCGAGTTGACCCCCAAAATCACTAGTTATTCTTTTAACAGTTGCAGCCAATGTAGTTAAAACATTGTAAAATAAGGAAATTATAACATCAAAAGACAAACAAGATGACACAAAGGAATGAAGCATTTGACAGTAATCAAGAAAAGCTCTATTCACAGAAGAGCCTAGACTTGAATATATGTCTCTGTAATAAGGAAAAAAGTGCAGGAATTAATTCATGTAGCTGAATAAAGTGATCTCGGGCTGGGGGGAGAAAAACAAACTCTTGATTTTGGGGAACAGAAATTTCCCGTGCTGGTGACCGATTTTAAACCCTGAACAATATCCTGAGGGAATCCTCAGTGTTTTCTGCTACCAAACATCAGGGTTGACTCTGTACGGAGCATTTCATTTTGTTTAGGCAAGCCAAGCACGAATTATTCTTCCTTTTTAATTCAGAAAGGATCATAAATATTATTTCTAACAGGCCGCTGCAGGTGTTTCGGGTTTTTTACAGATAAATAAATAGAAAAAAATGGCTTCACAGAATGGTTGAGGTGGGAAGGGACCTGATCCAACTCCTGCTCAAGCAGGGCCACCTGGACCCAGTTGTCTAGGGCTATGTCCAGCCTTCCAGAAGCTCCACTTCATGGCCAGTTATCATGGTAATTAATATTCATGTAAGGATTTTATTGGCATATTTGCCCTAAATCCCAAAAGACCTCATGCCTTAATGGGTTGCGTAGGGCTCAATCCTGTATGTGAGTATGGAGAAGGTGGTAGTTGTCCAAACTCAGGTCAGCTTTGCCACCAAAAGTAGGTCCTTCACCCTGCACAGAGGTTCTGAAAGTGTCTTTCTTCCTGCTTTGCCTTTTCAAATGCTTTTAAATGGGAAAGGGGACCTGGGGGCTGATGGACTTTGTCCCAACGGGGAGCAGGGTTGTCATCCGTTGAGCCTTTTAGTAAAAACACGGCCAAAAGCATTCGTGCTTGTGTTAAACACACACTATGTACTTTAAGGCTTGGGGTTGGTTTTTCTAAGAGATTTTTTTCTGTATGCACATAAGAGACTTGCAGTTCAAAACAAATGAAAGATGAGATTCTGCAGAGCTCACTGAAAAACAGGGAAAAGCTTGTTACCTGCTGTTTTTGAGTCCTTGGCATAGCTTGATTTAATATCAGGACAAGAATATGGCACTAAACAGGCCCCTCGAGACGGCTGCTTTGTGCTAAGTAATAGAATAGCATCAATAATCCTTCCGTGGGGCTACAGTAAATTTAAGTAAAGTTATTCTGGACTGTTAGATCTGCTTGAAAGCACTGATCCGAGAAAGCGAGCGCATCACTCGCACAGCAAGCCTTTCCCTGGCAGAGCGGCCCCGCACACCCAGCAGATCAAGCCCTCGTTGGAGCCTTGCGTTGGTACCGGGGCGACCCCAAATTACCTGTTATATGACAGAGGTGATCGTTTGTGTTGGTGTTGCCTAAGGGGTGACGTCCGCCCGCCGTTTTAAGAGTTCGGCCGCGTGGTTTTTCGCAAGAAAAGCCTCGTCGAGCGGCTGATGCACCCCATGCTGAGCAGATCCTGGGTTTCAAACAGGAGGATCTCCAGTGAGGTTAAATGGGCTCTGCACACAGAGGTAATTGCGTGAGGGAGGCTCGTGACAGCCGTAGGGAAGCACCAACTTATTTCTCTCCGCTCTTTTATTTCTCAGCTTTATTTGCACCGCACTAAATTCCCCGCTCTTGTACATTTATGGATCTTGCTCCTAACAAGCGAGGCAGAAACAACCATAAACTGCGTTAAGCACTGAGACAATACCTGGCTCATCCCCTTAGCAGCTTTTAGCCCAGTTTACCAATGCTTCTTGTTTTTCACTCTTTAATCAATTTAGTGAAGGCCATTCTGGGCTGTTTCCTGACTTTAGTATTTTGGGACCAGGGGTAGCAGTCCAGTAACTTATAATAAGTACAAAACCCACGCACTTTTTACAACAAGGCCGATTAGGCGATTTACTCATTCTGCTAAAAGTGTCATTTCTGCATTCACTAGTCATTCATGGAGATTAAGATTACAGTAATCAGTGTTTACTGTAAACCTCTTTGCATTTCATGTCTTCATGTGCGTGTAGTTCTGTCAATAACAGCTTTTCACTTAGGAGAAAAGATTAAACGCTGCAGTGTTCTGTCAAGGTGGCAGGCTGCATATTGATTTGTTTTAAGGTATTTTCAACACCGGTAGCACAAATGGAGGAATGCAGGTGAAGGTGGCTTCGTGGCCCGGTATCAGCATCCTCACAAGCGATGGTCCTGCACTGCTGTTTCTTCTGCGTTATCCGTTGGGAATTGGGGATTATTTCAGAAACTTCGAAGCATCAGCATCTGCCTTAGCCACAGCTCTGGCAGTTGCAGCACTAAGTCCAACTTTAACCAATGTCTTCTTAGCGCAGGAGTAAGTAGCTTTTTCCCAGCTCGGGGTTCTTCAAAGGCGCTTTGCTTTTAGTCTCCCGCTCAGCCCCAGGTGTTGCAGGCAGCTTTTCGTTTCATGTGTAATACCTGGATGTGAGCTCCTCTGTTGTGTTTCGAGTAGCTCAGCTCTACGGGGCTTTGGAAAGGATGAAATCTATAAAAACCTGTTGAAGGGTATTGCAGATTCTGTTCCAGAACGCCAGATCCTCAAAAGTTCAATACGAAAAATGTGAATTTGAAAGTGTTGACTTAAATTGCCAGCTGTTGCTGCAGTCAGAGGGTTCAATTTTATAAGAATTTAAATTTTATAATGTGTTTTTATAGCTTCTTAATGACCAGCTAGATGTTCAATATGCCACCAGTACTGCTATTTTTTAGAACAGAACACTCGTATTCATATACCATTCCACAAAACAGGTACATCTATTTGAGGCAGTACTGATACTGAGAAGCTATTTCATCAAAAATTATTCTTGTATTCAAAGGTATCTATTTATCATTGCATTTTTTGTAGAGTTGTGAACTAGTTAGAGTGATGTATGCTTGCCTCGAAGTTCCCAAGGCCGTCTTCATTTGTGGTGGTAACGAATAATGTCAATTGACAGAATCACAGAACATTGGGAGTTGGAAGGGACCTGGAAAGCTCCCCCAGTGCAACCCCTGCCAGAGCAGGATCACCAGAGCAGTCACACAGGAACACGGCCAGGGCTTTGGGTGTCTCCACACAAGGACACTCCACAACCTCTCTGGGCAGCCTGGGCCATGCTCCAGAACCCTCAC
>NW_010178913.1:18888-20048 GCF_000695765.1 Mesitornis unicolor
CTCGGCCCCAAGCTCAAGAGCCCCAGCCCCCTCAGCCGCTCCTCAGCAGGAGATGCTCCACTCAGAGGGAGAGAGGAGTCTGCCACTCTATGCAGGACACACTTTAACCGCACTTTAACTCACCAGTTTTGCAGTAAAGAACAAGATAGGCTGTCTGATGTAACACTGCCCATGTGCATTGAGAGGCTGGGAAGGGATTGGATGTAAAAAGGTGGTGATGAGCCACCACATAAGAAAAGCTTTTGCTACCATCAAAAACAGCAGGAAGTGTGAAACCAGCTATTTCTGCTAGGGTATATTCTGACATGACCTGGAGGAAAAAAGTCAATTTGACTTCCAACCCTCCCGTAATTATAGACTGATAGAGTTGTTTAGGTTGGAAAAGACCTTTAAGATCACTGAGTCTGAGTGTTAATGTAGCACAGCCAAGTCCACCACTAAACCATGTCCGTAAACTCCTCATCTTTTTATTCCCTCCAGGGATGGTGACTTGGCATGTCCCTTGGTAGCCTCTTCCAATGCTTGACAACCCTTTTGGCGAAGAGATTTCCCCCCATATCCAACCTCACCCTCCTCTGCACAACTTGGGGCCATTTCCTCTCATCCCATTGCTTGTTCCTGGGGAACAGAGACCGCCCCCCCCCTCGCTACCCCCTCCTTTCAGGAGCTGCAGAGGGGATAAGGGCTCCCCTCAGCTCCTCTTCTCCACTTGAACCCCCCAGTTCCTTCAGCCGCTCCCCATCATTTGAGTGCTCCAGAGCCCTCACCTTCACTTAATTTTGAAGGATTTTGATGAGGATAGAAAATAAAGCATCACCTGTTCTAGCTTTTTCCCTTCAACAGACAAAAGTAGCGCAGATTGAACCAGACTGGCTTTTTAGCAATGACTTAATTGTACTTAACACAGTCTTTTTAAAGCATCAGTCTGAACTGTCACTTGGATATCGAACAAGAAGTCTCTGAACTCAAGGAGTCTGCAATCGCACATTAGAGCCAGACTTCAGCCAACACGTAGACAGATATGGATAGACAGTGAACTAACGAGATAGCATTAATTACTACTGGAAGCAGTGGTCATGGCAGTCTAACCATTGTCAAACAGTGTAGGATACGTTTGGCTGTAATAATTTACAGGCTGAATCCATGGGCTGAGGCCAATT
>NW_010178914.1:0-1371 GCF_000695765.1 Mesitornis unicolor
ATTCGGCTCGGTCTGGGACAGGTGGGCAGCACGCAGGCACAGAAAGCCCGCCCCGCCCGTTGTCTCTCCCCCAGTGCAGCGCTCCTGCCGTGCCGGCTCCGCCCACACCTCAGCGAGGCCGGGAGGTACAGAGCATTCACCTGCGGACTCCCCCCGTTCTAACAGGGTCGCTTGAAGTGAGAACAATGTTGTCTTAAACACCTTGCACAATAAACCTAGCAGCACCAGCATGAAGGCAAACCCAACAAAAACTTGAAATAAAACCCACCAGCATCCAAAAATTCTGGTTTTGACAGTTCCTGACCACAGACTACCCCATCCTGCAGGCACTTCACCTCTATTAGCATATCATTTTAAAAGTTTTTCAAATGCTTTTAAGTTGCACCTTTTTTTACACCATGGCAGTAAGGGCAAGCAGTACCATCACTCTTTTTAAACTAGCTGGAGTACAAAAAAAAAAAAAACCCAAAACAAAAACCTACCAAACAAACAAACAAAAACCCAAACAAACAAGGAAGACAGAATAATATCTGCCTCCAGGAAGCTGACCCTGGTGAGCAGGATTAAGGATTTCTCATGGCACAACAGCAGGCTTACACTGTGAGAAACAGTAGCAGTCACAGCTTTCCTGAAGCCACAGCCAGGGAAGAGAACATAGTAGCCTGGAGGCCCCCCCACAGGAGCTGCCAGGGCAAGTTCACATCTTCTCTCAGCAGCACAACTAGCAAGTTACACACCTCCTGGGGACAAGGAGCAGCACTGAGCTTCAGACCTGGCTCCAAGAGCTGCATTTTACTCCAAATCTGCACAGGCACTGAAGAGAACAAGGGTGGTTTCCTGTTCTCTGTATGAATGCAGACACACTACTGAGTGAGATTCCCAAGGTCTCAGAGATCCTCCTAGAAGCTATGCTGAGGCACATGGAGGACAGGGAGGTGATTTGAGACAGCCAGCATGGCTTCACTAGGGGCAAGTCCTGCCTGACCAATCTAGTGGCTTTCTACAATGGAGTAACTACATCAGTGGACAAGGGAAGAGCAATGGATGTCATCAGTCTGGATTTCTGCAAGGCCTTTGACACAGCCCCACACAACATCCTTCTCTCCAAGTAGAAGAGGTATGGATTTCATGGGTGGACTGGTCAGTGGATAAGGAACTGACTGGATGGTCGCATCCAGAGAGTAGTGGTCAACAGCTCAATGTTCAGATGGAATACGGTGACAAGTGGTGTCCCTCCAGGGTCTGTACTGGGACCAGTGCTGTTTAATATCTTTATTAATGATATTGACAGCGAGACTGAGTGCAACCTCAGCAAGTTCACTGATGATACCAAGCCAGGTGGTGAGGTCAGTGTGCCAGAGGGAAGGGATG
>NW_010178915.1:0-1527 GCF_000695765.1 Mesitornis unicolor
AAATATATATAATATAGATATAATTTTATAGCATCCTCCAATTTATTTGTACAGATTTCACAGATTCTTTTCCTAGAAGCTAAAGCGTAAAGCTCAGCCCACGAGCTGCTGAAGCCTCATTTCAAGCAGGGATTGCCAAGGAGACGCAGATTTGCAGAACAATCCCAGGTTGTCTGACACGTGCTCGTGCAGATGCTGTGAGTTGCGTTGCAGCACTGTGAACCCTTAAACAGAGCACAGCGGCATTCGTTTCACCGAGGAAGAAATCCCGTGTTATGGGGTGGCTGGTTGATGTGTTTGGGGTCATTAACTTTGTGTGGGTTTAGGTGGTCCCCCTGGACGTCCTGAACTGGTGACACCGGGATGGTTCAGTGGCCGTGGTGGGGTTGGGTTGGTGTTGGACCTCAGCATCTTGGGGGGCTTTTCCAACCTCAGTGACCCTATAGGGATGGAGAGCATCCTTGGGGTGCTGAGCTCATGTTCCAGTTGTGGTTTGCCCGGCAATTAAAAGCGAACCACCTCCAACTACCTCAAGGGAGCTTGTAGAGAGGTGGGTGCTGGGCTCTGCTCCCAGGTGATGGGGATAGAACAAGGGGAAACGGCACCAAGCTGTGCCAAGGGAGGTTCAGGTTAGAGCTAAGGAGGAAGTTCTTTCCTGAGAGGGTCGTCAGAAGCTGGAACAGGCTGCCCAGGGAGGTGGTGGAGTCCCCATCCCTGGATGTGTTTAAAGAGCGGGTAGATGAGGTACTTAGGGATATGGTTCAGGGGGTAGACAGGAGCGGTTGGACGTGATGATCTCAGAGGGCTTTTCCAACCGAGCCATTCTGTGATTCTGTGAGGTGGCGAGCGAGCGGTGCGCATTGACCAGCAGCCGCCTCGGGATAAAGGCGTTCAAGGGCACTTTGTGCTCCCGTGGAGCGCTGCCCATTGCACGTTTGAATACCGAGCAACTGCCACAGCTGAGGCAAACCCTAAAAATTAAGTTAGATATTTGATTAAGTTAAAAATGGAATACATGCGCTTTGCCTGCATCTTGGTATTATTGAGAAGCCGCTTGAAGGACAGGAGGAAAATTAATTTAAAGATGCAAATATACTGCTTTTCTCAGTACAGCCCTGAAATCTTTACTGCAATTGTTCGTATTCCTGGAACTACCATAGAAAATAAATTATTAAAGATACTGAATCTGGTTTAATAGTATTTTAGATACTTCCACTAAATCGCTTAGAAAGCGGGGATTTATTTTTTAAAGTGCTCATAAAAACCTCTGCAGGACCAGTCTTGAAAGACTTTGCCATTGGTATGAAAAATGAGATCACGTTTTAGCTGCCGTTTCGGGGGGAGCCGCTTCGTTTCGTGTAACTTTGTTTTGATAAAAACCAAAATTGCCTGGGAAATCGCTGCCCTCGCCGGTCCATGGAGGAGTTCCCCAACCGCCGCATCCCTCCTTTCAAATAGCGGTCCCTTGCCCGGGGCAGGAGGTGAAGCTGCTTTATTTCACAGATTCACAGAATCGCTCGGTTGGAA
>NW_010178916.1:0-10286 GCF_000695765.1 Mesitornis unicolor
TCCGCTGTAGCGGGTCGCTGTGGCAGTCGGGACGGGAAAATGGCATCGGTTTCAGATGTAACGGGGCCGCTCCGGTCTGCCCAGTGTTTCGTCCTGAGCAGTAAATTAACCGTAGCTCCCAGTCTTTCCTGAGTTTCATGGTGCAGATCTTGCTAGATGTGGTTTAGTCTGGTTTTCAAGTTGCAGGGTTTTGGTCCAAAAAAAAGAATTAATGGGTTTTATTCTCATAGCGTAAGTATGCCTTAGAAAGAAGACATAGGGAAGCTCTTTCAGATCATTAACTGCCATGACTTGGAGTCATATTACTAAACAAAACTCTCAGAATGCTTGAGTTTGTTACAAGACACAGGACAGTTACATCACTTTATTATTTCTCCTTCATTTTCTGCCAGTATTTTATGCTGATATGAAACAGATCAGAGATCACAAACCTTATGATAATGGCTTTAACTGTGAATTTTCTTCTAGGATGGTCTCATCTTTTACAAGGACTGATCAGTCATGGTCAGGTCTGATGTAAGGTATGATGTATGTGAAATTTTGGGTTTTTTTTTAATTTCCTATCAGCATTTCAGTTTACTGAGCTGGTTATGAAATGTGCAGAAACTTGTACTTTGAGTGGATGAGAACATCAACATATTCAAAAGGGGATTAAGTGAGTTAATGGACAGAGGGCCCATAAACGGATACCAAAAGGATTAGATGGGATGTACCTTCTGCTTTCCTAATGCAATAATTGAGGATGCTGGGAAGCGTGAGGAGAGTGGACCATACACAGTGTCCATACTTGTATATTCTGGTGAGTAGCTTCTCAGGTTGTCACTGTTGGAGACAGTTGGAGAGTAGATAGATCACTCATCTGAGCTACTGGGGCAGTTTCTCATGGCCCAAATGTATCATTGAATCAAAGCGTATCTAGGGTGAAAGGACAAAACCTGTTTGCCTGTACAGGATAAAACCTGTTTGCTTGCATACCCTCCCATATGTCTGCTATGAAAAGTATGCAGACATGGCCTACAATAGCTTCATTCTTCAGTAGAATCTATGGCTTGATGTTCACTCACTCCCTGTTGTTAACTCAGGTAACTGAACAGCAAGCGCTCAGCTTTACCAAATTCATTGATGGTACGGACAGAAGGGCCATGATGCCCCTGTCAGCATGCTGCCTGCAAAACATCCTCACAGTTCAGCCAGTAACACCTGAATCAAGGCCATAACCTCCAGCTGAAGGAGACCTATCTTTAGAAAATCATATGACTGTGACTATATATATGTATCTTGCTATTGGCTTATCTACACATTCAGATTGTTTATGTGGTGTGGTGGATGTAGTCAGATGAATTCTGGTGTCTCCAGCTTGGAGGCTGACAGGTCATAATCCCAAGAGAAGCTCCAGGACAAGTGGCAGCTGGAGCAGACTGGCAGGCAGCTGGCAGGTGCCCACATCTGTCCCTGTTCCCTAGGATGGGGAAGTCTCTGTTTGAGGGAAGTGGTCATTTTTTAGCTGTTTACATCTCTGGCCTTAGAAATACAAATGTCTGTAGTGAGAACAAGTACTAAACAAGGTACAGCTACATAGTTTACAAAGCAAAGGAAGGAACAAATGAGTTTTACCCAAAAGCGTATAAGAAATGAGGTGCTAGTGGTGCCCTGAATCACACAGCAGGTGAGCCTTGGGGCATTTGTGTCCAGAGAGAAAGCAAAGGTGTTTTCCAACTGTTCAGAAGCTTTCCAATACTAAGAGACAGCACGAAGTCAGAAATAAATGACTGTCATCAAGAAGGAACTATGTGAACTGAAGCTAGGATTGTAAAAGTTAAGCTTGAGTATTTACTTTGTTAGACAGCTTGTGTGTGTGTATATAAAATAAAGTGTATGTCCTTCTGTAGGGCTCAACCTCTGTCTTCCTCTACTGGCTATTGCAAGACCAAATGGTTTAACATTTCTCTAAATGTGATTGAACTTTCACCCACTTCTGAATGTATTTTCAGCTTGCTATTTATTACTTTCCTTTGTAGGTTTGATGGCAGATAGAAGTACACTTCTGACTTTAAAATCTCTGAAATGTACTGTAATTCTTCTTCCCAAAAGCATGAAACAAACTTTGTGTGCTTCAAATACAATTAATTGCCTTTTGCTTATTTTGAAATAGATTTGTGAAGACTCTGGCAGTTAAACATGACACTTTCTTGTCAGGGATAATGTGTTTGTTTTCTCAGTGCGTTAATAATCACCACTAATAAAATATAATAAGGCTGTCACTGGATTTCAGTGTACTGATGATAAGTTTTTGTCTTTCTATGTAGAGTTTTGTCCCAGCTGGCTACAAATGTTTTTAAAAGCTTGGGACTAACTCAGTGTCCTGGCTCAGCCTGAGACACTTCAACAAACGTTCAAGTATAATCACATGGTTGAAAAAAATGCATAATGCTTATAGGGTAATTTCTGTAAGTAGGTTTCAAAACATACTACAGAAGGGGACCGATACTTTTATCCTAATCTTAATTTGGGGAGAACAGATAGGAAAAGATGGAATGCCTTATCTGCGTTCACAAAAATTCCAGTGGCAGGGCTGGAAACAGCTGGGTTTTCAGAGCCTTGTTCCTGCGTGCTCTTTAATGTCCTGTGCTGCCCCAGAATGAAAACATGAATACATGTGAAAGAACTTAACAGAGAATGAGAGTAACTTGCCCCTCTCACCTGTCTCAAAATGGGACATGGTAACATATTTACAGAAAACTGTGATACAACACAATTTTAGATCAGAAATTAAAAACATGTACATGCATCTGTATGCAGGTACGTTAGAACTTCACTTCACTGAAATGTGGACAATCACATAAAATTGATTATGGGACAGAGCCATAGCTTAAACCATAGTTACTGTTTTACTTGGTGCCAGTCAAGAAGTGTCTAAAGCAACATTTTGTAATTCTGCTGCTAACAGCAGGATTAATGCAGGAGTTTTTCACTTCTTCCTCTAGCCATTCTCCCTTATCAGAGTAAAGAGAGCAGCATATGTTTATTTAATAAGCCCTTTGAAATAAGTTATTTCTGAACACTACTGTCAAGATACTTGCTATTCTGGTGCATGGCAAGGAAGAAGGGATATTTTGGAGCTAGGACAGCTGTTAGCAAAGGTTTGGAAAGACAAATGGGATGGCATAGAGGCTGTCAAATAGGTGTGTATGGAAGGTGGACAGCTACACAGGGGAGACAGCTATCCTCATATTTGTCCTCATCAGCCAAGTGATTCCTTCCTTCTCTGCCACTCGCTTTTGGAATAAAATGTAGGGCATAGGACATGAATGTTCAGGATTAGAGAAAACAGTAATTAGTTTTTTTCTAACATTTTAATATCTCACTACCCATATATTTCAGCGTTTGTGACTCCTGTGCAGATGTAAATCATAGTTGTAGCCAGCCAAGTAAATTGTTGATGTTTTTGCATGCAAGAACTTGGTCTTGGAATTGGCTTCCAGTGAACCAAGTTGTTAGTTGTGGCACGTAGGTCTCACAGCAGCGGCACCTGAGTAGAAACTGAACCACACTGCAAGTCCTGTTTGCAGTAACAGCTAACTTTTGTTTCTATCTAGTATAAGCAGATCATCATGGGTAAGTAGGTATATACACAAAACCTTACATTAAAACGTAATCTAGTTTCTGCTTCTAATTAATAAACTGTAAAACAGTTGTCTTGCTTTATTTTCAATTCTAAAGGAAATTCATAAAACTAAGAGCACTTGTCTTTGAGAACTGTCTGTATAATGGTATTAAAAATGCGTATTTTTTACTGGGCAGTAATCCATCTGCATTAAGAAATGTTTCTGTAAAATAAAATAAAATAGACACCTTTAAACAGGATAAACTGCCTGAAATGCACACAAAAAATATGTTCAGCACATAGCTAAATGGGGAAATGATGCTGTGTATTTTTCACTAATCTCTAGTATTGACTACAGCTATTGTAGTTGGCATTTTGGACTCTAATTTATAGAAATGTGTTTTGCAAAGTAATGCCAGAATTGACAATAGTGTCTGCATCTTTTTAGGTAGGAAGTTTAGTCTTACACAGTTCAGTCGCCTGGTTCCAGCATCATTACTCATTTGAGTCATGAGTGAGATTTGGCTGTCCCAAGTAGCATTACATGAAAAAAGGGCCTTAGCTGTTTGCTTAATTCCTGATCCTGCCGAGGCCTGAAAGGTCAGTGCAGGACCTTGGGTCTGCCTAGCTGCAGAGGCAGCGGAGGAAGCAGCTGAAGCATTCAGCTTGGCTCCAGTGCCACGCTGCCTTTGTGTGCTGTCTGAACGCGACCTGTTGCAATAGTTTTGTGTCTAAGGGTCAGGGATGTGCAATTGGGTAGTGTTGGCTGTGGAAGTCATATGAGGATAAAGAATCCCACTGTGCTGAGTACTGTTAGAAGGTGATAAACATTAGCAACAGAAAAAGCTTTTTGGGTTTGTTCTTTTTTGGTAATATAGAATGCATGACTAATACAGAGCACAAGTCCACAAGGGAGGCAAGCATAGTAGCAGTGAGCATTTGGGATTCTTCGTGAAATTACCAGCTGAGGAGCCAATTGAAGAATCCTGATAGCTTAGAAACAGACACTGATGATTAAAGGTGAAGTAATGATAACTCTCTAGAGCAGTACTTTGCTCATTCTGTCTGCTTTTTATCACAAGATTGACTCCTTTCTTCATTTACTGCAAATTTTCTCCTTTGTAAATTAAATCTTTCAGTATCTGGTACCTCCCACCAAAGAATTTACCAGGAGGAAGGTGACGGTCTTGAACAGTTTAGTCTCTAGGGGGTCTCTGGGTTGTCCCTACCTCAAAACCCCTGTTTATGGGGATGTCCTGATGAAAGAGAAGGAGATTGTGGCTGTAGTGATTGCTTTGCCTGACTTCTTGGAGATCTGTGAAGTGTTACGGTGTGAGTGTAAATCACAGTGCTGCCAAGGCAGCCGTGGATCATGGGGAGCCAACAGCCTCAAACCGAAAAGCTGCAATCAGGAATGAGCAGTAGATTGTCAGTAGGGGTACTGTGATGTGTCCACTGTGGTTATTTACTGAATTGGCTCAGATGCCAGCAAAATACTCAAGTCTGTGTTGCTGACCTGCCTAGCCCTTCTCTCCTGGGGTCCTACTGCTCATCCAGCTCTGCCTCGCCTCCCAGCAGCTGAGCCCTCTCGGACTGTGTCAGCACTGGGTCTGGCACATGATGCCATGAGGTTCACCAGTCACGTTTCCCCGGAGTTACCTGGTCAGAAAACAGAAGTGTTTATTCAGATGGATGCATAAAACCAGTTGTTACATGGGAAAACTTGTGGCCATGACCCTAACCGAGCAATGTGCTGTGCCTGTGGCTGGCACAGCAATTCTGGGCCAATTGCCCACAGGGCTTTCATTTACTATTTACATTTCATTTACTATCTCCTCTTTTCTGGAAGTTTGTTTTTTGTTTTGTTGTTGTTGTGTTGTTTTGTTTTGTTTTTCTGTAGCCCCTTAATTACTTAATTTCCCCCTTGTCTTTTAGCTTTCTCTTCCTTTTTGCTAGCTCTTATTAGTACAGCACTGTCTTCTCTCCCCTTTCACCAGGGAACATCACTATTTCTTTCTTCTCTTCTACATGCATCTACACACATGCACACGTAATTCCCATACATGTAAGTGCTATATTTGATAGCCTGCACCAGTTCTGCCTGCTGTCATGGTAAGGGTGATAAAATCATGAATACCAGCAAAAATCAAACCAATTACTGCTCACATGACATGACCAGATACAGTTTTATAATGTATTTAAGCCAATCCAACTGTGGGCTGCTGCCAAAAGGGCTGGTCCCAGCCTCTCCCCAGCTCCCTCTTTCCTACCTTGGCTTATCAGTAAGATGGTGACCTGGCTGAACTTGAATATTTTCTTCCTGTGTTTATTGCTGGATTCACACTGAACTGCTGCAGCAAGGTGATGCTCTGTGGCTTCACATTCGTTAGTGCCAACATAAGAAAGGTGCCAGTGAAGCACAGTCAACAGGATGGGCAGGTCTGCCCTTTGGGTGGCAACGTAGTCCTAGAAGAGAGTTCGCCAACCATTAAACACATCTTCTTCTGACAGTACTTATAGATCTGTTTTAAATATTTAGAGAGAGAAGAATTTTATTTGTAAGAACTTTGGACAAGCAAAAATTGTAACCCTGATACATTATAAATGACAACCAGATAGGCTGATTAGGTAGCTAGACTTCCAAAGAATCTGTCTGATAAGGGCTTGGCAAAAAAACTGCCTATGCCTAACAAAAAAATTGCTGCTTTTGTGCCTTGATGTACAAAGCATCTCTTCCAGGTTTTTGCTTTCTTGGAAAGAGTCGTCTATTATAGGGGAAAAAAAAATCTGAAAGCATGTGATAACCTGCAGATGGCGATTCTGCTTTTTGGTTTAAAGAGCAGGGCAAAACACTTCTCAGTAAACAACACTAACAAGCATTGAAAATAAAACACTTCTGGTTCCAGGGAACATGTGGTAGTCTCATCTACAAAGAATGTGAACCAAACTGGGAGAAAACTAAAATGGGACAGCTATTGCAGCACAGTTAAAAAAAACCAAAAATCTACAAAACCAGTTTTCCCTGGCAGTATTTCTGAAATTGATTCTCAGTGGTTACCTTCCCCGAGAGCCTCCATGGGGCACACAGAGGAGCAGATCTTTAGCTGGGTACATCAGTGGCAGCCCAACAAATTGTGTGCCAGATTATTAATAGATGTATTGCTCTTCAGATTTCAAACTCAGATGGGGTTTTCCCATGGGATTTTTTAGGTAATAGTAAGAGAAAAGCATGATCTGAAATTCAGAGATAGAAACAGCCTTATGAATTCAGCATTTCTTCCGACTGGGTGCATACTTTGTGCTTCTTATTCCAGAGAAAGGCCTTGCAGTATGAAGGAACTATATTCCGTCCAGAAAGCATCAAACATTTAAAAATTTGGATTCCCACCGAACTGTCACAGCAGGATGACATTACCACAAGCTAAAGCAAGAAAAGAAAGTAATTTTTGTAAATTCTTGTTTTGGAAGTGGATTCCCATCCCCGCTCGCATAGCAGCCCATCATACTTAGCATAGACTTTTTTTGGGGAAAATGTCAAATACTCTTTTTCTACAGCCATCTGCAGTGGAAGTGAGGCTGTGCAGGGCCTTTTCTATACAGCACCTGACTCTGAAAACAAGTATTTCCTCTTTTTTTACATTCAAACTAATGATGACAGATTAAAAGGCTACATGTAAGGAGCTGGGGCTGTAGTCCTAAGGAGACAGATCTTCTCTGGCATGGATGCTGCTGAATGCTACAAAATTTGCTTTTCCTCCAGAGGTGTTTGCCTCTGTTGGCCTTTCCTTCGCTGTGAGCAGGTGTTCCTGGCAAAGCTGAACGCTGGCCCTGGCCCTGAACACTGGCTGTGAAAACGGCTCTGCAGGAGTACGGTAAAGAAACCCAAGTCAAGAAATTAAATAGCTGAAGGGATAATAGAAACCAGAAAGAGACTCCAAAACTCTTATCTGCAAAATCATGTCTGTCACAAGGAACCACATTTGGCTTCTGCTTAGTTTTTATACAGGTTGAACTATGCAAATACCTGTTCTTCACAAGGGGAATGTGGTTAGACTGGTACCTGGGGAACCCCACTCTCTCAGGTGTCAACATCTTTAATTCATGCCTGCAGGTTTGCACTGCCCTAGTGGTACCAGCAGAATTAAAACAGTAGAGTGGGTGTGTGTAGACAAGCCCCATGGCACCTAACAGTACAGTTCTTATTCCAAGTATTTGGTACCTCTATGTAATATAAAAGTTCATAGCAGAAATTTTTCCTTATGGTAGTGATCCTACAGATGTACATGAGGTATACTTATTAATTTTACCTCCCAACTCCGTTGACTTGACTGAGAAGGGTGTACAAAAGGCTTAGTTGATTATCCAATTTCAACCCTCCTCTCTAGGACAAAGACTAATTTTGCAAAAGGGGAAGGAGCCCCACTAGTTTTTCATTTTAATGGCCAGTCTGGACTGGCCATTCTGGACCAGCTAGGGAATGGGAATGAGCCTATACTACAGATAGTGTGCAGGGCATACGTGGGGAGCAGGTCTCGACAATTTAGGCTGGAAGAGTGCCTTGGATCCCAGTTCTGTTTGCTGAGACAAACAGGTTTTTAATTTGTTCAGGACAAAGTTTGAAAAAGAAATATGAAAATAAAAATCCTTGATAGCCAGAGGGGCTAAAATCTCTCTTCTTCTACCACAGGGGACAAAACAGTCTTATAATTCTTCATTTTTGTGGTGTTTTACCACCACAAAAAAAGTAACACACTTTAGTCTCTGAGGCTGGGAAAAAAAAAATCACTAACTTGCCATGGTTCTTGGATAGTGCTTCAGATCCTTCCCAATTCAGCAGGTAGATACAGTAAACCATTACATTCCTTTAAGACCATTCCTGTTTTCAAATTTCTTTGCAATCCTTGAGAACTTTCTTAATTCAGAACTGGAAAGACATACGGTTTGGGGTGGAACAAGAGGAATACTTTGCATTTTTTTGATACCGTACCACCACAGAAACTTTGTCTGTGTGGTTATTGCCCTCTGCTGGCACCAGTCTGAGGAGCTTCCTAAGTCCCATCGTGGAGCATGCTGGTGAGGTTCCTCTCCTTTCAGAGGTGTCTTTCAAAGGCAAGGATCTGAGTGCTCATTCACTGTTGTCTTGATCCCCGTAGTGCTCGTGGTTTGATTTATTTTGACAACAGAGAACCTTTTATGGAAAGGGTTTTGTTTTAATACAGCTTTAAAAGCATTCAAGGTCTTTGATAATCATTCATTTTCCAGTGAATATTCTAAGAGTCCATATTTGTTTTCATATAGGACCTGCCCTTTGAGGTTGGTTGCATTAAACTTCAGTGCAGTATCATATGATACGCTCTGAAGTAACAGAAATCTCCTTTCTTCTTTTTTTTTTCCTAGTGTCACCTGATTCACTATCTGAGACTCAGCCATCACTTGATAGTTCTGAATTATTTGATTTGTACCTTTGACAAGCTGAAGTCTGTCTCCTCTGAAGACATTAACATCACGGATGCTGTTTTTGACGGCGTGGAAGTCAGAGTGTTTGAACCTCCTGCGAAGCGAGATGAAAGGCTCAAGCGCAGTGTTGTTTACATCCACGGAGGGGGCTGGGCCTTGGCAAGTGCAAGTATGTGTCTGCCAGTAATTAAATAGGATTCTTGTCTGGTTTTCTCCTAGCAGGAGAAGACAAAAGCTGTGTTTCCTGCCAGAGATGACAATTTTCCTCAGATGTACCTGAATTCAGTAGTAATGGGCTCCACTCTGGTAGGTCAGCTCAAAGGAGAGAAGGGGAAAGAATGTAATGAACACACAGGGAAAATGCATATCTTACCTGTACATGACCAAAAGGTTAATTTTGTTATATCCTGAGAGGACAGAATAGCTTACTGTTTAAATTCCTGGAATGCCTGGATGCACTGTTTGGCCCAGTCCCCCGTTTTCTGTGGTCATGTGCAAAAGTCGATCCTCAGTGATCAAGATCCAGCGACTACATGTAAGGGTTCTGCCCCATTTTCACACAATAAATAGTAGAAGAGTGAGCTGAACAACACTGCATGTAATAGCATTGCTAATGTTTGACTCTTAAAGAAAACATACTTGGAATACATGCTGCTCACAGACAACGGGCAGTGTGGTGAAGGAAATGGGAAGAGGTAGGTTCCCATCATATGGTCTAGCCCCCTCCCTTAGGGGACCGCTGCCACCACTAGCAGAATTTACCTTGAAAATTAATGCTCTTTACTCCAATTAACTTGGAAGCCGTAAACATGATCAGAGAAAGTAAAGTACATCTATAGTCAATAATAAGCTGACCACTGGTCCTACCACATTGTACAGGAGAAGAGCCTTGGGAGGAGAGGATGTGTGGTTCTTATGGCTACTCCAAGATCCCGATCCAATAGGAGTCTTTCCTCCTTTTCCTTACCCATTGGTCCCATGACATCATGAGGCCCATACAGCCCTGATGCACTCTGCATCATCTATAGAAAAAAAAGAAAGTTAATAGGGTTTTCCAAAATGTTCCCAAAGATTGTGTTTATTGCATTTGGACTATGCATGCATAAGTCACTTAGATGGTGGTTTAAGTGAGATTTAGGTTCCTAAATAACTTTAAAATCTGGCCTTCACATGCCTTTGGAAATCACAGAAAAAAATCACAGACTATTAGGAGTTGGAAAGGACC
>NW_010178917.1:0-6847 GCF_000695765.1 Mesitornis unicolor
TCCATGAAACTTCTTACAACGCCGCTTCTGCCGCTTCTTTGGAAGCTGCGTTTTGCTCTGCAGAGGATGGGGGCAAATCTGGGAGCATCTGCCTGCTCCCTGTCCAGGGCACAAGCGTGAGAGCTGCAGGAGGTGGCGGAGGGGACCCCTGGCTCCCAGGGTGGTGGAGGCAGCTTTTGGGGGGTAGAGGCATGAGAGGACCCTGCTGTATCCAGGGGATGTGCTTGGAGAACCCTAAATTCCACAGCCTAAAATGGTAGCTCAAAGGTATTGGCGTGGCTGCTCACCTGAGGGGCTGTTCCAGCCACTTTCTTTCTCCTAAACACCAGGATTTTCACATTATTTAAAACCAGACACCTCCACGGTGGCTCTGTGGCTGCAGAGGTCGGCACCGAGCCTGTGTAGCCTCAGGACTCTGCCCAGGCAGTTTACCCAGACACATCTCAGCTGCTTTTTGCTGTGTTTTTCTGGAACTTGCACAGCCACATCCATGGAAAGGCTTTTTTGACCTATGTGGATGAATGAGATTTCTTTCCCAGCTTTTAAGGTGTGGTGTGAGCCAGATGTGTCCTCTCTGGACACTGTTTTCCTGAGCGTGTCCCTGCACATCTTTCTCCTACAAGGCTGGTGGGTGATGGGGAGGTACAAGGACCCTGCAATTAAAGCAACAAGGAGAACAAAGGAAAAACCAGATGCTTCTTTGAAGCACACGCAAGTGCAGGGTTGTGGTTTTACAGCCCAAATACCATTGCTCTTCTTTCAGGGCAGACAGGCAAGCTGATGTACGTGATGCACAACTCCGAATATCCCCTCAGCTGCTTCGCTCTCTTTGAGAACGGTCCCTGCCTCATAGCAGATGCCAACTTTGACGTCCTCATGGTGAAGTTGAAAGGCTTCTTCCAGAACGCCAAGGCCAACAAGATAGAGAGCAGGGGCACCCGCTACCAGTACTGTGACTTCTTGGTGAAGGTGGGCACGGTTACAATGGGGCCCAGTGCGCGTGGGATATCTGTGGAGGTAAGAATCGGCTTTAAGGGGGTGAAATGCAGCTACAGACAGGGAAATCCCTTGTTGGAGGCGAGACAAAAGATCCCCTGTCCCTTTTCTGTCTCAGTTGTGTTGTTTGCTGCTGGTAGTTTGTCCCAGATGCGTTCATGTATGCGGCAGGCAGGGTATTTATCTCCTCCTCACTACCAGGTTTAATGCAGCAGGTATTCGTATTCTGGGGCTCAGCTGCAGCTACAGAAAAGCCTGTCGTTGAAGTGTCAATAAACAAAACCCTGAAGGGATGCCATCAAAGTAAAAAGCTGCTTAAAGTCCTGATGCACACCACCAGTAGCACACTTCAGGTTAATCAGCGTACCGAGGGGGACTAAATAACCTCTTCAGCTGCTGATTCAGCGCTGATTTGGGTTTTGCTTGCTTTCTCCATCTGGAGCAGACGCAGCCCTGGGAGAGCAGGGCCCTCCCGCCCCAGGTTGTGCTCAGGCGGTGCAGAGGTGGTTTTCTCCTCACCAGAGAGCTTTTGGCAGGCGCCGGTCAGAGCTTGTGCTTTCTCTGAACACACAGACCCCGTTATCTGATGTACAATTAATCCACTGCACCCACTCAGGCAGGTGTTCCTAGTCAGCAGGGCTGGGGATTGAGAAACGCCTTATTTCTTCACTGCTCTAAACACAGATGTTGTAGCGTCAGCGTTGCTGTTGAGCTGGGGTTAAACAGAAGCTTGTTTTACCCTAAACTTGAGCTCGGGTCTAGGTCTGCCAGGCAGTCTGACTGCTTCTGATTTAGTTCAGTGGTTTTTCCAGGGTTTGCATCTACTCCTGATTTGGGACCAGAACTCATATTTAGTAAAATGCTTCAAGTCCTTCAATCTCAAGGCTTTTTCCACTACACCCCTGCAAGATGACACAGCCCTGCAAGTCAGTGACCTACCAGCATGTGGGAGTAAAGTTTGGGTTTGGATGGGGTGGTGTTTGAACCAATGTCCCAGGACCTCCACTATTGGGTGTTTTAAAAAAGCAATGCCTTTACAGGGTACATTTTACCTCGCCTTCCCTTTTGAAGGGATCGCTTGCATGGTCTGTTCGTTTATACTTGTCCATCCTTGTCATCACAGAATCCCAGACCGTTAGGGGTTGGAAGGGACCTCCAAAGCTCATCCAGTCCAATCCCCCTGCCGGAGTAGGAACACCCAGATGAGGTTACACAGGAAGGCGTCCAGGCGGGTTTTGAATGTCTGCAGAGAAGGAGACTCCACAACCTCTCTGGGCAGCCTGGGCCAGTGCTCTGTCACCCTCACTGAGAAGAAGTTTCTTCTCCAATTGAAGTGGAACCTCCTGTGTTCCAGTTTGTGTCCGTTACCCCTTGTCCTATCATTGTTTGTCACCGAGAAGAGCCTGGCTCCATCCTCGTGACACTCACCCTTTAAATATTTATAAACATGAATGAGGTCTCCCCTCAGTCTCCTCTTCTGCAAACTAAAGAGCCCCAGCTCCCTCAGCCGCTCCTCATATGCTAAATATTCTCAGACATTGTAATGAAAAGCGTTCTCTAGCGAGGCAGAGAAGCAAAGCGCGTTGCCTCCTGCGTGGCTGTCGCCCCCGTGGTGCTTCAGGGCCGTGGTTTGTGTTGGCAGGTGGAGTACTGCCCCTGCGTGATAGCCAACGACTGCTGGAACCTGCTCATGGAGTTCATGCAGAGCTTCATGGGGAGCCACACTCCCGGCATCCCGTCCGTGTTCAGCACCAAGCACGACAGCGTCTACAGCCCCGCGGACACCATGGCTCAGTACATGGAGCTGTTCAACAAGATCCGCAAGCAGCAGCAGGTGCCCGTCGCGGGGATCCGATGAAAGGGCTCCTGGGAGCCCCGTCTGGAGCAGCTGCATCCTCCGTTCTGCCTGCCGGTGTGGATCAGGAGTCCCTCCAGAAAGCAGCATGGAGGCAGCCCAAGGGTTGTTTTTTTGTTCTTCTCAGTCTTTTTCCCCTGTTTCAAAGGTTTTGAGCGCTGTGCGTATTTCTCCTTGTCCTCCTTCATGTTTTTGGGCGTATCTGGAATCGGGCTCGTGGTTCTGATGGTTCTCGGCACAGCGCTTCATGCAGGGAGTTGATGCTCATCAGCAGGAGAGAAAAGGAGAAATTCCAGCCAGATGCATGCAAGGGCAGAGTTTCCTTGACTGCAAACAGCTACGTGAGAGACTTTTTTAATATACATATTTTTTTTTAGATACCCATGTGAAAGTATCTTGTTATTCTTCATCAAAATAAAAAGCCGTATTTTGGAAGGAGACGGAGTCTTTCTGCACAGCAAGCGTTGCGCTGGTTTCTATTGTGTGTTTACAGCTTTTGAAGTTTTCCGTTGCGTGGAGACCGTTCTTCAGCAGAGTTTTACCTTTGATTCGGTTCAAGAGCTTTATACCCCTGAAGCAAACTAATTTCCCTGTGGCAAAAGCTACAGGAATTCTCGCATTCCTATTATGGGTCCGTTCTTAGCTTACCTTCATCTTTCAGATCTGATGGGAGTATTAAAATCTCCTGTCTGTGAGGTGATACTGATGAAACCTCGTGATAAATAAATAAATAAGCCTGGCAGGAGCCCTCTCATGCACTGAAAGAGAATTTCAACTGCTTTATCTCATTGTTTGAAAGGTAGGCAGTAAACGTCCTACCCCTGCACACCACTTCTCATTTGAGAAATCCTGGTGACTTCAGCAGATTTAATAGAAAAAGGAAGGTTTTGGGGAATGAGAGACAAAAATTTATTGTAAGATGTAACAATTTGATATCACTTGAATATTTTTTTAGTAGTGATTTATTTTTACAGCAGGAAAACGAGGGAAATCAGATCCCTTTCGAGCTATGTGTCCCCTTAGTTCTACTTGTTCAGTATCTGTCTGGTTTGTAGCTGACATTTCTCACTCCTCCTCCTTGTTCTACCTGTGCTTGGTCTCAGAATACGCAGAAACGCCCTCATTCAGGCACCAACCTTTGCTCCGAGCTTCCTTCGTGGTTCCTGGCTGCGTGTAGCGGGGTTCCAGCTCTGCAGTTGTGTCCTGGACAGAAAGGGAAGGATGGGTTTAGGGAGGGAGATTTCTTCACGAGGAAACCATCGTCATTCTCACAAGCAGAGTACATCTTGCTCATAGAAAATACTGCTTCCTTGCCAATGCGTGGGTCTTGAAGAGTCAGCAAGCAGAGTATGTCTTGCTCATAGAAAATATTGTTTCCTTGCCAATGCGTGGGTCTTGAAGAGTCAGGAGAGCAAGAAAACAGAATTGGTTTCTGCTAACTGGATTTCTCCTGCTGCAGCAGTGGGGAGAAAAGCAGTAGTTTTGTTACTTGATTTGCTGGCTGGTGGAGAAGTGGTTATTTAGGTGTGACTTCTTTGTGATCATCATTTGTACCTGTAAACCTAATTAACTGTTAGAGTGCCTAGAGCTTTTGGAGCTTTTAGCGTTTAATACATTTAATAAGCACTGGGTCCAGAAAGATCTGGTTAATGAGCCATAATGAATGGCATAATGTACCATAAGTGCGTCAGGAATTCCAACATGCTGAATATACTGACTCTTTGCAACTCTTAGCTCAAGTCTGTGACACATGCTCTGACTTCAGAGGGACTATTAATTTTCAGTGATGAAAATTCAGTGAGAATCTGACCCCCTGTCATTCCACCTAGTTAAGTGTGGCTGGGAAAACTTAGGAAAACAAACTGTAGTCTTTGTAGGGTTGGTTATTTCTGTCCTGTTTCCCATTTTAAGTCTTAAGGTTAAAAAAAAAAAATACCTTTTAGTGATCAGATTCGTCATGGTAAACGTTGCTAATGCTTTATTAATTCCCGAAAGATGCTTTCTGTAACCAGAGATGTCAAAACTCTGGTCACATGTCTTAAAATGCGCGCTGGGCTCTCTGGGGACTTCTGTGCTCTTATTAATACATTGTACTGTTCCTGGAGTAATAAACCGGGACCCCTTGAGCTACATCCTGCCTTCAATTACACCATTACAGCCGCTGACGTCAGGCGGTTTCCACGGGTGTAAGCACGGGTAGGATTTAGCCCTTTATGTCTTAGCAAAAACGTCTGTTGCTGTAACTGCACTGCGTGGATGTGGGGATCGGCTGCCCCACATGAAGGGGCTGCTTTTGCTCTGGGCCTTTTTACTTCCTTGATGGACAAAATGAATGTTTTCCAATCTTATTAGCTGGACTAATCCTCCTTGTTCTGGCCCCCCAGCATCAGCGTGGCAGGTTAACGTGGCTTCGAATGTGCTAGCCTGCATCTTAACAAGTCTTCAGGGGGCATTCAGTTGTGTTACGTTAATGGATTGAGCCCGTGTAATTGAAAACCACCCTAATTTTGCCTGTCAAGGCATGGTCTGGAAGGTTTTCCTGTTGCTCCCCAGTGTTTTCTCAGTGAATGCAAGATCTGGAGGGAGAAGTGGCCAAGCTGTAGGCCTGTACAACCATGGAGCCTTTTTTCTGCTTCTGCACCTTTTGGACATCACTGGCAGTCTTGTTGCTTTCCGTGAGTTGAAGCCTGACCTAGAGGGGACTGGGGACCTTGGGGACGTGGGTCTTACCGTTGCATTGTTGTAGCTTTCCCCCTCCTAGCTCTGAAGTAGAGGCTGGGTGACGTTACCAGGGTCACCAGAGTTTCAGTGGTAGAGAGAGAGTCCAAGTCTCGCTGCCACCCTGGGGATACTGTGGGCTTTTGTTCTGCTCTGTGCGGTGGCATTTTTTATGAGGAAGTATGTACATAGCAGCTGCACCCTGCTAAGCTTTACAAAAAGAGTAAGGACATAAGGGCCTCGTTAATCTTCAGTTTTAATTCTTAGCAGACATTACAGACTTGTGGGCTCATTCCAGCGGGGAACTGTGGAAGAGTTGAGAGGTGTGTGACTGTGGATTTCTGTGCAGGTATGGGTTCAAACCAGACCAGCCACTGGTCGAAAAGGGAAGGCGTAGAGAAAGGATGATAAAACTCACAGGAAATGGAATTTGTGGGAACGCTGGCGGGTGAAGGAGCTCACAAAGGAGACCATGGTTGTGGGGTGTCCTTGTGCCATGGCAGAAGAAAGCAGGCTCCCACCTGTGGCAGTAAATTACAGTGCTTTACCTCAAAACTTACTGGGACAAGAATGGAGGGGTGGAGGAACACTTTGTCCCTGTGCAAAGGAATCATGTCCGTGACACCACTGACCTGTGCTTCGTCTCATCGGTGCCATGTAGTCCACGAGCGCTTGCTTGCAGCTTTGCCTCTGCTCAGTGCTGCCCAGAGCAGGACTCGCCGCTCCCCAACGGTACCTCCTGCAGGCTGCAAAAAAGTGAGTTGTCCCTGTGGGTGTGGGTGACCCCCGAGTGTGGCTGTCCCTTGCTGGGGACAAGCTTCTCCCCCAGCCCCAGTGCTGAGGTCCTTTGTCTCTGCTAAAACACATTTCCATCCCCTCATGGCTCCTAGTGTGTGACCTAGGGGCCTTTGAGTGACTTCTGGCAAGGGCCATTATGGTTCAGGGCCCCTTGTCTGCCATCATCTGCTGTCTGGCCCTGTGGGGTGCCCATCCCCATCACCTCGGGGCCACTCTGCCACCTTAGGGGCCCCGTGGGGTGCCTTATGCCCCGTCACCTCAGGGGCCCTGTGGGGTATCTCCCACCCCACACAGTCACCTCAGGGGTCCCGCGGGAACGCGCCACCTCTCGTGCTGCCCCTTTAAGAGTCTCTTTGTCTCCGAAACATCATTATTTACCCTCCTGTGACTCAACCAAACTTCAGCCTAGGATTCACAAAGCCCGGTACGTCACCGGCCGGGGCCGGGCCCGGGCCGTCCCCGCCCCTCGGCGCTGCCCTC
>NW_010178918.1:0-1244 GCF_000695765.1 Mesitornis unicolor
CCTTCTTGACCTGAGGGCCCAGAACTGAACCACACCTGCACTGGCTCAGTCTCCATCACCACCTCCAAGGAACCGCACTAACCACCATGAGCTGTGGGAAACGAAGCTGTCTCCAAACCTCTCCCGCCAGAGAAGTCCCTGGTATCCACATCCCTCTGCTTCCTGTCCCTGTGGGTGATGATGCCCCCTCCCTGGCAGTGCCCAAGGCCAGGTTGGAGGTGTTCCTGCCCATGGGGGTTGGGCTGGGGGGCTCTGGGGTCCCTTCCACCCAAACCACGGTGTGATTTGGTGATTCTGTGGCTTTGGCACCTGAAGGTCACCCCTGTCACTCCATGATGGGGATGTGAGGCCAGAATTGCCTCAGGAGCCACCCGAATGCTGCCATCCCCAGCCCATTCCCAGCCCTTCCATCAGGACACGGCAGCTCCGCTCCCTACCTCTGCCTCCCCACCACAGCACTGTGGCCTGCCCAGAGCACCCTGCTCACCCCCTCTTCCCAAATCCCCTTGGCTTCCCCGCGGCCCTGTCCTGGCTCTGCCCCACGAGTCCATGGAGCCGCAGGCAGTGACTGGGCCGGGGCCTTCAGGGGGGGCAGTGGTGTCTGTGTGCACCTTCCAAAAACCCCTTCACCCTGAGGTGCCTCCTCCATGGGGCTGTGGGGGCTCCACATGGCGTCACCACAGAAAGGCTCAGATTTAGCCCTGTTTTATTTGCACAGCACAGTGGCACTGCCTGCCCGACCCGACACATGGGAGCTGAGGGAGAGACCCTTGCTGCCACGGCCCCACCGGGCTGTGCTCGAACAGAGGGACACACAGGGGGACGGGACAGAGAGACAGGACAGGGGGACAGGGCAGAGGGCACAGGGACAGGACAGAGGGACAGGACACAGGGACAGGACAGAGGGCAGAGGGACAGGACATAGGGACAGGACAGAGGGCACAGGGACAGGGCACAGGGACAGGACAGAGGGCACAGGCACAGAACAGGGGGACAGTGCAGGGGGACAGGACAGAGGGACAGGACAGAGGGCAGAGCGACAGGGCAGAGGGACAGGGCACAGGGACAGGGCAGAGGGACAGGACACAGGGACAGGATGGGGGGACAGGACACAGGGACAGGACAGAGGGCACAAGGACAGGGCAGAGGGACAGGATGGGGGCACAGGTCACAGGCACAGGACAGGGGGACAGTGCAGGGGGACAGGACAGAGGGACAGGAAAGAGGGACCAGGACCGGGGGGC
>NW_010178918.1:1336-1810 GCF_000695765.1 Mesitornis unicolor
GACAGGACAGGGGGGCAGGGCAGAGGGCACAGGACAGGGGGACAGGGCAGAGGGACAGGACACAGTGACAGAGGGACAGACCCATCCCGCTGCGGGCAGTCGGCCCCAGAGCCCTGCCCAGCTCCCCCCTGTGCCCACAGCTCCACACAGAGCTCAGGGTGAGGAGGCTCTGCCTGCAAGAGTCGGACCTCATGGTGGGCATGTGAACCCCTGTGTTTAGGACACCCCTCATCGCCAGCTGCCCCCTCTCCCCTTGCCTTCTCCTGCGGGGTTCTGGGGTGTCCCACGCTAACACTGTGTGAGGAGCACGCCTAGAGCTCCTGTCAGCAAGAAGCGAGAGAGGGGAGCGGGACTGGGGAGCAGGGAGTGGGATCGGGAGCAGGAAGCAGGAGCGGGGAGCAGGCAGTGGGGAGCGGGGAGCGGGACTGGGGAGCGAGGATTGGGAGTGGGGAGCAAGGAGCAGGGAACAGGAGC
>NW_010178918.1:1964-3066 GCF_000695765.1 Mesitornis unicolor
CCGCTCGCAGACCCCGGGCCCTCTCTGGGGGATGCTCCGGTGCCTGTCAGCCTCAGCCGTCCAATTCTCTGTTTTTTATGCCTCAGTGGTCAGGGTGTCAGGCTCCTGCAGTACAGACCAGCCAGGAGCCCGAGGAGTCACTGAGCACCATCAGCTCGGTGACAGTATCGCCTGCTTCTTAACATACTCTGCATATCCATCAGCCTTGCAGGGAAACAGGAGGAAGGAGAGATGCTCCGGTGCCTGTCAGCCTCAGCCGTCCAATTCTCTGTTTTTTATGCCTCAGTGGTCAGGGTGTCAGGCTCCTGCAGTACAGACCAGCCAGGAGCCCGAGGAGTCACTGAGCACCATCAGCTCGGTGACAGTATCGCCTGCTTCTTAACATACTCTGCATATCCATCAGCCTTGCAGGGAAACAGGAGGAAGGAGAGGAGGGGGGCAGGAAGGGAAATGAGAGAAAAGAAATACGGGCGAGGGGAAGGGAATCGGAGTGGGGGGAGTCTCCAGCCCCCTCCGAGCACCGCGGCGCACGGGCAGACAAATGGTGCAGCCCTGCACGCAGCCACTGCAAGGCCTCACGGTTCCCACCAGACCCGGGGCCGTCACCATGTCCCGACTGCCCGAACGCACCGCATCGGATACGGGGGACACACCACCGAGATGGGGTGAACGGCACAGCCTTGACCACACCAGCACCGCGGGACACACAGACACCACCCACAGGGTCCATGGTGATGCAGCCCAAAACAGGGCAGATCCCCTGGCAGCCCTAGGAGCAGGGGAGGAGGAAAGCAAAATCCCCACTTATGCTGGGGATGCAGCACCCCGAGGGGGAGCGAGCCTGGGGTGAGCCCCAAGGGTGGCCCCAAACGCCATCCCAAGGTGGTGGATGGATCTGCTGCTGCAGGCATCCCCGGGCATCACCAGCTCCCGCTCGCCGGTCTGTGTGGGACCAAGGCAAAGCCTCCCCAGGTTCTCCTGGGATGTGCGGAGAAACTGAAGAGTGTGAGCTGAAAAATCTCACCAAAATTACAAGAACCAAGAGAGGAAGAAAGAGATTTCATAGAGTCACAGAATCACAGAGGCACTGAGGTTGGAAGAG
>NW_010178919.1:0-298 GCF_000695765.1 Mesitornis unicolor
CGAGCTGTCGTCGCTGGTGCTGTGGTGCCCGATCCTGCCCCAGAAACCCCCAAAAAAACTCCTCAGAAACGAGACATTTCGGGGTGTACCCCCACCCCCGTACCCGTACCCCCCCACCCCGGTACCGGTAGGTCATGGCCTCGATGAGGACGGGCTGGTTTTCGGCCACGGCGCGGCGCCGAGCCTCCTTGGTGGCGTTGTAGACGGCGAAGACGTCGTTGCCGTCCACGCGGATGGACAGCAGCCCGTAGCCCGGCCCGCGCGCCGCTGCGGACGGGGGCACCCCTCGGCACCCGGA
>NW_010178919.1:1122-1335 GCF_000695765.1 Mesitornis unicolor
AAACACCCCCTTGTCACCCTAAAATATCCCTTTGTCACCCTAAAACCTCCTTTGTCACCCTAAACACTGCTTTTTCCACCCAAAACCCCCCTTCTGTCACCCAAAACACCCCCTTTAATCATCCTAAACGCCCCATTTATCACCCTAAGCATCCCCTTGTCACCCAAACCCCCCTTCATTCCCCTTTATTCCCCCCAAACCCCCTTTTTTCCC
>NW_010178920.1:0-49940 GCF_000695765.1 Mesitornis unicolor
TTCTAGTCCATCGCCTTAACCACTCGGCCACGACTACGCATGCAGTAATGTGTTTACCCACCATAGAAGGTCTAAGGCCCAGGCCGCGCCGCGCCGACCTGGGCCGCTCCGCCTCGTTCGGACGCTCAGGAACGGGCCGCGGGAGCACGGCCGGGCCGCCTCAGGGAAACATTGCCTGACGTGAAGTTTATCGTTTGGTATTTAGGGGATGTATCATCATGGGATAGACTGAAAGACATAAATTCTGGGTTTATGCTTACGGTATTTGTAATATAGTTCAGAATGTTGTATATCAGTCCGTTTAGAGCAAAAAGAAATGGAGATCTTTATGTGTGGCTATGACTCTGAGAAAATGGTCCAACTTTCCAAAGTCCCCAAGGAAGAAGCTTTTTTTTTGCATAGATTAGAAACACTTACTGGGAGCATGGCCCTAGTCCCCTTAAAAACAGGTACCCACCCCAGCACATCCCTGATAGCCTTTGTGGAACTTGGGCACAGACAGGGAGGTCCTGGCAGTACTGTGCTGGGCCAGAGGAGTGACTGGTTGCAGCTGGTTCTGTTCTGTTCTGTTCTGTTCTGTTCTGTTCTGGCAGGTTTCAGCTGCGGGCAGCAGCTGCACCACTTCCCGCCTGGCCCTGGGGTTTCTGGGCCTTCATGCAGGAGAGCCACAGGCCTCCCTTGCCTTGACAAAGGGATAACTTAAGCAAGTGGGATTATTTTTCTTTTTTTGCGCTTTATTTAGCATTTTTGAGGAAAGTCCTATGAAACAAGGTCTTGCCATGTTAAATCCAGACAAAGGTAGGGGGTGTAAGTCACTGGTCTTCCAATGCGTGCTCTGGCCGCCTCCGTCTTCAGAGACAACTCGAAGGTCAAATGTCTCCAGGTGGGCACACCACCAGCCTTGTCAATGCTGATGCGTGGAGACAAATGATGGAGCTGAATGCTGTATATTATTATACTTGATTAGAAACCCAGGAAAGCAATTTAGAGCAAAAGAGATCCTGTTAAGCAAAACAAAGCATTGCCATCTCCTCAGGTCAGCTGAGATGGAAAGCTCAGTGCTCTGACCCCCCTCCCTGTTGCCAAGACTGTTCAAAATTTGTCAGCCTGTGATGAAGTGGGGACTGCAGTCCTTAACACCTCCAAGCAAAGCCTCTCAGTTACAATGTGTTTTACAATTCTCCTGGTATTCCAAGTAATGAGTTGCAATTCCTGTTTGAATTCCCTCGTACATAAGCTTTTATTTCATAGTTCCATTTTCCTCCCCACGCATCTTGGGGCTTCGTTAATACCCTGGCCATATCATGGCAGTGCTGCTAGGGGAGATGTGTTGGGTAGAACAGTTGTGAGCCTTCCCTGGGTTGATGTGATGGAAGAAACTAGATAGTGTTGATGCTGCTCCAGCCCTTTTAAGCGGTCCCTCAGTCAGGACTTGATGTCATGTAGGTAAATTCAATCCAGAAGAAGTGGATTTTTTGGTGGAATTTTTACATTCATCTCTTGCAGCTGTGGAGAGTTTAAAATAATCACAATTCTCTCCGGTATGCTATCATCTCTGTAATTTGAAAAAGGATCAGGAGCCCACGGGGTTGGAAAATCTTGAAGAAACTCTTGTCCTGAAATACATCATCACATGTGGAAAAGACCACTTGCTACATCATCTTAAAGGAGCTTAAGAATGCCGAAATACAGTATCATTCTGGCATTCTTTCAAATGGCCTTAGAAATCTGAGTACATTCTCTTTAGACTGCAAAACAGCTTCTTTCCCTTTCCATCAATCCTGTGGCTGTCAATGTGACTGCTGCAAGGTGCCAAAAATGTATGGAGTGTCTATGGGATAACAGTGCCAAAGTCAAGGGTGCCTCAAGGCCTTCTCCCGTGAACCCGCTGCAGCATTTGCTCAGTTGGAAAGCACTTGAAACAAAAAAAACTAAAAAAAAGAAAAAAAAAGAAAGAAAAAAGAGGCACAGACCTTTAAAAATGCCTTAAACTGCAAAGACTGTTTTTGTGCAGATTGCTGCCTGCTGTTTATATCCTTGTTGTTCAAAACTTCTGAAAGGCCTGATGCAATCAAAGAGACTTACTGGGTCAAATTGATTCCAGACCAGTCCCTGGAATCACACTGAGGTGAGTCTGACATACTGGGCCTTCAGCTGAGCTGTGGCCAGGAGAATGGAGTTGAGATCACACCCTGAATTTTGCCCTCTCTTAGGAAATGAGTGAATTTGCTTGCGCATATCATGTCTCCCTCTGACTGCTTAGGGCTTATATTGGTTCAGACAGAAAGGCTACCAACTGCTGGGGGCTGAAAAAGTACAGAATGACCGTTTCATCTGATGATGCTTTATTTTTCTGATACTTTCTCAGTGTATCCTTAGAAAGAGAGGACAGAAATGTTCTCCAGCCCTCAAGCCACTGCAAGCCTTCTCACCAGTGCTGATAGAACTGGATTTTGCCATCATGGTGATGAGGACAAAAAAAACTTCCTAGTGCAAAATGTTAATTTGCCTCTTCTGTGTTCTCTGGGAACCAAAGAGAGCCTTAACTGAGCTTGAGCAGAGCTTTCCTCAGCCCTCTTCTCTGAATGATGAACTCTCCAGAGGCTGGGTGATGACAGAGGTCAGCAGAGCCAGGGAATACCAGACCTGTCATTTCCTCCATGCTACCTGTTGCCAGCGAGGAGGGAAATGATTGCAGGGAGGCACTCTTCTTTTTGATGTGGTGAGGGCATGTTGCAGCCCTCCTTTTGCCCCAGAAGCTGGGGTGGAGGTAGCACAGGGACTGCTTCTTACCAAGGTGTTCTGTTGCCTCCAGCAAATGTAGAACCAGTTCAACTTCTCGCTCCCAGTCACAGGATATTGCTCTAATCCCGTTCCTGGTCACACTCCAGTGTAATACCATTTTCAGTAACAGCATACTTATTTTCCAGTAGTGGTACAATGCATCAACATGAGCAAATTCAGGCCAAATGTAGATTCTTGGCCTTAATTTAACCACTAGCAAGCATTTCTGTGGATGAAATTATTCTGTGTAGAGATATCAGATTGGGAGACAACTTCTTGAAAGACCGCTTGGCAGCAAAAATAGCAGTGTGTGCAAGATTCCTCATATAACGTTATTCGTTTGTCACGTTGAGAGACAGCCTTGGATCAGAGGACAGCTTAAGCTGGAGGCCAACTCAGTCTTGGACTTCACTGCTGATCCTTCCACCAAAGGTGCCAGCTCAGAAAGTGGATTTTCAGTTTGGTTTTCTGGCATAGCTGCCTCGGCCAGGAGGGACCAGACTGGCATCAGGATGGGAACAACTTTCAGTTACTTTCAGCCTTCCCTCAAATTCATTATTTCGGGGTTAGGGTATGTGAGCACCCTTCACCTAGTCCCTGGGTTACCCAGTTCTCTTGCAAAGGAAGATATTCCTGAGAAGAGCATGTAAGCATCCATAGATGACAGTCTGGGCTCTTGCTGTCAGGGGTAAACATACTTTTGGATGTTTGTAGCCACATATGCCCATTTTCAAACAAGTGCGACTGCGTGGCTCTTGCCAAGGGAAGTAGAAGGTGTTTGGGACAGTATACAAAGCAAAAAAATACTTACCTGGGGACCTTTTAATGAACCTGTCATAGTAATGAAAACTGCTTATAACTATGACATTTTGATCTCTGTGAGGGTGTAACAAACATCGTAAAGTTGCTTCTAGAAAAAACCTGTTAGCTTGTAAAGCTGTGTATCAAGGAGGTCACACTTCCAAATCAATGATAATTATGTGTAACTTCAAGTAAAAATGGTGCTGCCAGGTGCTGTGTGGGTTTACTGCACCTGCATTCTCTGGCAGCAAGGGTGTCTGTCCCTGTAAAGTGGGGCAGAGGGAGGCACACAGTGATAAAGCAGGTTAATGCAGAGGAAACATCTCATCACAAGGAAAAAATGTTTCCATTTAAAATATAGAAATAATACTTAGTAGTAAATATAAAATGACTGGCCTGCCAAGAAGAAGGAAGGAACATGAGTAGTAAGGAGCAAGCATTCAGCAGAGAGGACCAGGGCTATTATGGAAAAATCCTTCCTACTTGCTGCCCATTGCACAGCTGTGGTGAGAGACAAACAACGCAAGACCATCCTAGCTGAGGGACACAGGAATGAAACCAAAGCAGCGATAGTGTTTCATCACCCTTGCCAAGGCTGGAAAATATTGTTCAGGGATGATTCTCCAGATGAACTGTGAGTTGGGAATATCTAGTCTATAAGCCATGGGGTCGTGGCTCAAGTGTGCATGTGGGGGGGAAGGTTGCTGTTTGTGTGAACTCCACACTAGCGTCCCTCTCCTCCGCAGGGCCAGTTCAGGCTTTTCTTCCTCAGGCCTCAGGATGCTGCATCTCAGAGGGGGCAGGACGTGGCAGTTGGCAGGGTTGGTGTCCTCACACATCAGGTTCCAGATATGCTCCTGTGTTTTACTGCACCGCATTTGCCTGGCTTCTTTTTCTTGGGATAAGAATCCTGTTCAGTGAAAATACATGTTAGGCAGAATCACACCCGTGTAACACAAATGCTATTTTCATGTGTGGTTTTATGCAGGCTTTTACAGTTAAAATAACTTAGAAGAATGTCAAGAGGAACAATGTGTTCTGCAGCTGAAAGCCTCATTATAAAACTTCTCACTAGGAGCTCAATAAATGCTGAAAGGAGATCTTTGTGTCAGTAAGTCAGTAGTGAAGTTTTCATTTGGATTTGAAATAAGCAGGTTTTTTTCCAGTGTAGTTAATAACAATGCAGTTTTCAAAAGGGAGAATGATTAAAGGCAAAGTGAAAATTAAAAGCTAGAGCCCTACTGATTTCAGTGGGGTCAGGATTTCACACAGAAGATGAAAATCTGGTCCATCTCATTGCAAGTGTCTGCTCCTTGCTTGAGGACATGAACTCATAGCTCCTTCCAGCTCCAAGTCTCCTCTCCCAGCAGAGGGCATTGCAGGGTGACATTACTGGTTTTCAGGACAAGTTGGCAGAATGTAAACTGAACTTCAATGGATTGTTTGGCCAGTCTAAAATTTATTTTAATGACCTCCACTGAGAGAGTAGATTATCAGACATGTAAACCCAAAAGATTCTGCTAGTGAACTCTAACTGGAAGATAAAGGGATTTTCCCTTGCACTCTAAAAAACCTTAATTCCTGAAAGAGAAAAGTAATGCCTGAAAAAGAAAACTAATGCCAGAAAGCCTTTGCTCTTCAATGTCTCTATCACACAATTTATTTTTCTGTTTGAAATGACACTGTTGGCTGAATGGCAGAGGCTTGCTTCAGGCTGTGATCCTCTTGACTTTCTGTAGAAAATAATAAACTGCTCCCTGTAAAAGTGAAATTCATAATTAAAGTAAAAATGATGTGAGCAACAGGGAGAAGAGAGAAACTTCATTATTTGCAGTAGATGTGAATGACACATGATTTCAAAAAGTGCATATAAGAAAGCAGATTTTTAAAAAGACAGGGGTGTGCTATGTGTCAAACCAAGAAGCTTTGGGGTACCCAGCTACCTCTGGGCAGTGCATAGACTTCAATGCCAGGTTTCTCTTTCCTGCCATCTCTACCCCAAGCCCTGCAGCCCCCAGGTCACATCAGAAGCACATCCAGTGGACAGACAGGGATGTAGCTACCACACAGGACAGACATTGTCCTCTGACCCTGTCCTCACATCCTGGCCAGTCCTGTCCCATAACAGGAGTGCCAATCTGTTTTCTGGAGGCAGTGGATTTACTTTACATGACCCGGTTGACTCCACAATGCAGGCATCCCATTAGGATGTACTTTCTCTTGCTTAGGATTTGTATTTTGGCATGTCACACAAGGATTCAGCACATTCAGAAGTCAGTACTATCACTGTAGTTTTACAGGTAGGGAAACTGAGGCACTCAGGTGGTTGTATCCTGCCTGGGTTCATCAGGTAAAATCAGGACAGAAGCACTCCCATCTCTCCTGTTGCTGAAGTCTCAGCGCGTTGTACACTCACTGCTCTGCACCACATTTATGTGCAGCAGTCAGAAACACTTGCAAAGTTAAAAAAGTGCAGGTGGGCAAGAGTTAAAAAGCAAATTCTCCCACCTTGATTTTTGATAGCATTCTCACTCAGGTTAGTTTACAGTGTTAAAACCAAAGGGTCTTGAACAGAGCAAAGGTCCTGAATTTGAATTTCAATGAGTGATACTAAGGGAGCAGTTGGGGTATTTTATAAATACCCTAAAAACAGCTAATAGGCATTCTGCTCTGGAGGACTTAAAAGGACCATAACCTTTCCTACAGTTTAACAACACATTTCTCCATAAAACTAACTTAAGAGAAATTCCCTGCATTCCCACACCGAACACTTAGCAGTCTTTTCAAACTTATGATATAGCAGTAAATATAGCTTATAACCATAAAATTAAGGTTATGTGGACTTGTAACTTTTTATTTTCTGCTAGCTCTGTGGGCCACTAGCAAATTCTACAGGGGTTACTGTCCTGAAGTCTGCAACAAATTACGGGACTAAAGTAAGAGGAAACAAAACGCAAACCAGAAAACAACCCTTACTCTTTAAACAGACACATTGGGTGTTTAAGGGGAGAAGAAGACAAAAGGAAGGGGAATCCACCATGAAATTCGCAACTTCTTATGCTCTACAGTTTCAATTTCTTTTAATGTAGTTCTCTGTGCAGTATGGGGAACTTGCTAGCTTACGTGGCTGTCATTGCACTCGTAGGGTGTTTAATGGCTACAGAACAACTCAAGAAAGGGTGATAGATCTCATATGTAACAAGCAGTGTTTCCTTGGAACACTACCAGTGACATTCTGGCAACCTGTGCCAGGTGAATGAAGCTCAAGCGTTGTGCAAAATTTGGATTATTTTTACTGTGGTGTACTAAAAATGGTTTCTGTGTAGCTGCATCCTTGCAAATTGTATTATGGATTGTGAAGTTACAGAGCCCCTGACTTCTACAGCAAATGTGCACTGCTTTTATTATGTGGTTTTACAGTGCCTTAGAAACCTTCGGCTTTCCAGTAGTGTGACTGTGAACTAAAGCACAGTAAAGATAGTCTGCTTCTTTTCAGTAGTGACTGTAGAGTCAAGGTGCCTCAGCTTTTGGGTTCCTGAACAGAAACTCCTTGAAGTCCTTTGCTTTTAAGAAAACAGGTGAGCAGAATTCTGTGGAAATCAGCCCTTTCTAGGGTACATTTGTGACCAGTAGTTCTGTTGTCTTGAAAACTTTGAAGGCCAAGAGCTACCAAATGAACAGCCTTGTTTATCACGAAAGCTCAGTTTACTGAAATCTCTATCTGGCTTCTGCAGTGATTATAAGCATGTGGACGATGTGGAAATTGGATGCATCTTTACTGACTCAGGCTCTTAGCTAAAAGAAATACAGCCACAGCAGGAGGGGGCTAAGGAAGGGAGCAACTCATTTAATTTTCCGAGAGTACTGCAACAACATGGCCATCGTAATTTAAAAGCCTTTGGAACAGTCGTCTTCATTTCCTCCTATCACACTCTCAACTTTTTGTCTTGGTCTGGCTTTTGTTCGCTCCATGCAGTCTGCCAGACCAAGCCTGAACCCAACCGGTTGGTCCCTGACGTAATCCCGAACAGTGACCTGCGAGGCCGACCTCGAGATTTGCTGGGCGGAAAAAGACCAACTTGGTTTTAAAGTGCTGGCTCTGTTTTGTGAGGAGCTGGCAAAGTATGTTTTTCTTTTTACTTTTATAGCTTGTTCCAAAGTCCATGGAGGATACACAGCTGGCTGGCAATACCACAGCTAATTCCATGGCTGCGGAGTCTTAAAAAGCCTCTGGTGATGATGCTCGAAAGCAATGCACAAGAGTAGTGCACGCCATGTAATATGTACACTGCCTACAGACCTGCATGCTCTCCACAAAAGAACAGCATTTGTGAGGTGTTTCATTAATCTGTGATGGAAATAATGCACACATTTCTACAGATAGCAAGTTCCAAGTGCTCCTGATCTATGTCAATTCTGATTTTACCTCATTGTTCCTTGCTCTCCTTGTCTAATGCCACTGAGACTGAATGACACCTTTCAAACCTGTTTTACATTTTGGAAGTTGCCTGTGCCTGGGAAAGAGCAAACTTGTTTTGAAACTCCTTAACTAAATATTCTGATTACAAATGGATTCATATTTTTCTCTTGTTTTGTTGTTTATTTATGATAGTTCAGTTTTCTGTAGAGTATATATTTTTCTGGGCTTTCTTTTTTCTTGTTGACTTCTGCTCATTTACCAGTAGTGTGAAGAAGTCTACAGGACAAAAAGAACACAAATTTACTGAAATTTCATTGAAATCATGACCCAGAAAAGCAGCATGAAGAGAAATAAACAGTAATAACCCTTATGGAACTAATCTCATTTTCTCTCTTCTGATTAAGGAGAGTTACAAACACAATACATGCCTCTGTAGTAGCAATCCCAATGATAATTCTGTGAAACATGGAAAGTGCTCAGGTGTCCCAAACACCTGCTGGTAGCTAGGATGAGGTAGTTATGTATTCTCCTGGTGTTGGATAGAGTCACCCACCCAGTCTTTACATAATGGCTGTGAATTAGCACTGACATGAATTATCTTACTATGAGCATGACCGAGCTCATCACCTTCACTCAACTAAATATCAACATTTCTTAATAACAGAAACAAATCAGCATGTCTGCAGCTGAGGGTCACAGTCCAGTTTGATTTAGGTACCTAAAACTTAGATGGGTTTTAAACACCACAGGAAGGCAGCAGCATCTGAATTCGGGGGATTTTGTAAATGGTACCTAATTCTTTTTTTTATTCTGTCCTGGTTTTGCTGGGACAGTTCTTTTTCCTTTCCTCATAGTAGCTCGTGAGTTTTAATTTGTGCTGGGACTGACGTGATAAACCACTGGTATTTACATTTTTCAAGGCTTATTTTTCAGTCTTTTCCTGCACCTGTGGTTAAAGTTCTATTTAGTTTTTTCTTTTTCTTTTTTTTTCCCTTCTTTTTGCACTAAAACCGGGGAGTTTGCAGGGGATGTCCCCTTCTTTCCCCCTTCCTCTCTTTGATCCCTCTCTTTCTTTTCCTTCCTCTTCATGATGGTGGCCCATCTTGGTCCTTGAGGCCTATCTCCCTCCGTTGTGTTTTCACTGCTGTATGGCCAGTGGCTGCTGTTTGTGAACTGAGTATAACTTCAATTGCTTTATTATTGTTGTTCCTATTCTTGCTACAATTCATTAGTATTGTTATTATTTCAGTTTGCTTATTTTAATTATTAACTAGTCTTTATCTCAGCTGATGAGTTCTTTTACTTTCCCAATTCTCTTCCCCCATCCCACCTGGAGAGGGGGGGAGGGCGAGTGAGCACCTTCGTGGTGTTCAGCTGCTTGCTGGGTTAATCCACAACATATTCTTGTGTTTTCTCATTTGCCTGCAATTCTGCTGCTAAGCAGGCTCATAGCCCTCTGAGCCATCTAAATGAGGTGAAGGTCTAGAGTCAGGTCTCCACATAGGAAAGATCTTCTAAATGTTCTCAGAGCCCAGCTGTCAGGGTCAAAATCAGTAAATCCTGAAAAGCATGCAACAGAGCCTTCTTTCTTTCACAGGCTGTGGTTGTATCTTCTTTTATGAACCCTCCCAACCCCAAACCGTAGAAATTAATGCCCTTGCTGAGGATATGTAAAATCCAGGTTCGGTTCCATCCCCTGCTCAAAAAACTCCGGAACTACTTTTCCCACCCATTTCAGGAAAAGGATTCAGTCTCTCTTGTCTGGAGAAGTGTTCTCAGATCCTCTTGTGGTGCAAACAAGAAACTGAGACTCAATGGCTACCATTTAATGCTTGTTAGTTGTTACATCAATGGAGTTATCTTTGAGGTCTTTTTAGGGACATACTTCTCAAAGAGTGTTTACAGTGATTTTTTCTTTTACATTGAATAATTAATGGATAGGAAAACGTCTCTGTAGGCCCTGGAGCACAGACTGGAACATGAGTCCCACTTTTTCCAGGTGAGTGTCCCAGGGGGATACACAAGGAGGGGGCAGAAAGTTTCCTCCAGGAGAAAAACCTGGAAGATTTGCTCTTTGTTGGGGACTGAGTGAGCAGTTGTCTATGCCTCCCACCCAAGCACCAAGCTCCTCTATGATTCTGAAGACAGGTTATTAGTTTTAGCACAGTTTTTAAATTTGCTTCTATTATTTGTTTTTACAAATGCCCATGCTATATCCATCATGGGAAAAACAAGACTAGCCAATGAAAAGACTAGCTGCAAAAAGCAAAGTTGTCCTATGAATGTAAAATGGAGTTTTATATATTCACACATTTTATAATCATTGTGATGAATTGTGATTGCTTTCCAGGCAAGAAATGACAATATCTGCAAAAATGCACCTGTAGCAAGGCTGTATTTTCTCTGTAGTTCTGATGGAAAATGTGAATCATGGATTATTACAGCGTTTTTTGGGAACTTTTTTGTTTTAAGTCATGGATTTTTCATTATTTATTACAATTCCTGTAGAGCAGCACTGGAGTCTTGAATATTAAATGTGTTCACATGGTCTGGGGTACCTGCATGTAGTTTACATGCAATTTATGAAAAAGAAGGTAAGTGTTGGAGAAGACTGAACTCCACAGCCACTGGAAACTGGAGGGAGAGAGATTTTAACAGCCAGATCTCAGAGTCTGAGTTAAATCTTAATCACAGTCACACTGGTATAAATTCTGAGTAACTCCACAGGGAGCTTAACAGGGTCCTGACCACTCTGCTGCTGAGTTAAACACAGCTCTTGCCTAGCACGTTGCAAACCACCCTTTGGTGGAAATATCCTTTATCAGAGGTATGCAAGTCCAGACAACTTCACAGGGAGGATCCCAATTGTCTTTTAGAGCACTATTTTTTGGTGCCCTGCTACAATTCCTAGTGACCAATACAGCATGATACAGAGCTGTAGTACAGCTCTAAAAAATGTAGACCTAAAAGAAAAATGAAAATATTAAAGAAATATGATACTAAGATTAGCAAATGTCATTAGTCAGGTTGCCAGCTCTGTCTAAATAGTGCTGTAATGGCTTTTGAAAGAAATTAACACAGTATTTCTGCAGACATTGTAGGAACTAGACAATATAGGTTGTGTTTTCATAGGTTGTGTTTTCCCCTTTGTGTGCATATAGTCAGGGAAGAATATACCACATAGGAAGATCAGTTAGTCTAACACATTTAACATCATGGCTATCCCTGGCATGCTTTCCATAGTTAGTTTAAAATTGTGTTCCATGGACTTACAGCACTTCCTTTGATTTGCTGCCAGTATTTGCTTAAGCAAATTGAAGAGCTCAGGCTATACTAGGGTAGAAAGAGTGATAAATTGCAAAAATGCAGTAAATGTTAAAGCTAAAATTATTTCAGCAGAAAGCTGAAAAACTTATTCTCATGGCTGATAAATTTAACAGATTGAAAGGAAAACACACGAACACATAACACAGTCAGTAAAAGAAAGCTTCTGATAGAGGAGACAGCTTCAAATATTTGCAGCACCTGAAGAGATTTTGGCAAAGTAATTTTACTGGATTCGCTGAATCACAGTTCATTAGTGTTCAAAACAAAAGTTTTGCATTCTAGAAAAAGTTTACCAAATTTTCTGTTCAAATGTGAGAACTGAGAGGCTTAAGTCTCCCTACAAAAAAGGTGTCTGCAGCTCCAGTGCTGACTTCAGGATAGAATCTGGTACACTGTAGTTCTTCTAGCCTATTTTCTTGTTGACAGGTTTTTATTGCTTTTGTTTGTTTGTGCATGTGTGGAGAAAACCACTGTAGAAACTGAAAGGTTATTCATGGACAATAAGCCTCATCACAGATACTTATTATATATTTGTACAAAATTTTGTAAGAAATGTGTTGCAAACAGAGAACAGTAGGAAAAGAGGGCGTTATGGAATATCTTTGATTTTGCTCCTCTACATAGACCTTCCAGTGATGTAAGGATCAGGTAATACTGTCACCAGGTGGGATGGGTAAAACCAAATACAGCTCTTGAATAGTAAATAGCATATAACAAATAGCAAAAGAAAGAACTGAAGTGAATCACTTGAGAACAATCTAAACAGCTGAAATATGTTCACTGACACAGTTATCTGAACAATTGTGAATAACAACCAGATGAATTAAAGTCAAAGTTTGTCCATAATAATTCACAAAGAGAAGAAAAGGCTTAATCCACTAAATAAAACATTTGCTATGAAAAGCTTGCCCAGCTCTAGTTCATATACTGTAAAAGGAAGCTGGCTTAAGATATGCTTTATTACCAAACTTAGATAAGGATACAGGGAAATGCTGCCTGAGGACTTCGTTAAAGGAGCTATGAACTATGAGATCTAAGAGTGGTCAATAGGTGAAATGAAGGTACTTTTACAATTTTATGACTTTAGTGTAATAAGAAAAGGATGTAACCACTGGAGCTCGGGGGAGGAGGCAGACAGAGGAAAGTCAACATAAGACAGAGTGCAAAAAGATAAAACATTTTTTGGCAAGCTTATTTTGGCTGTTTAAACTGGAAGGGTGAACTACTATGGACAGTCCCTCCCTTCCACCGTTATGCAATGACTTCAACCCCGTTTGCCCCTGATAGCCCTCTGGGTCAGTGGAGGACACACATCAGCTGTGGGTTTAAACTGACCCTGGAACTTTAGAAGACCTCACTTGATTCAGGTCTGTGAAGTCCCTCAAAGCAAACGCCTTCTTCAGCAGAGTGCTGGGATGTTCCTCCTGCCGTAGACAAATGCATGTGGCTCTACTGCGATAACTCCTCAAGGTTATGTTGACCTGAACTGGTGAGTCAAGTGGATAATGCCCTGGTGGGGAGGGAGGACTTTGTGAGGGTGGACAATGAAAATCCTCTCTCAGTTTCCCTGGGAGACCACAAAAAAGAATGCTCACACACACAAAAAAGTAAGAATGTGCCTTTGGAAGGAGTGTTCATCACCAGTGTGTTACTTTCTGATGGAAGACTTGAAGGGCGTTAGAGTCACTATAGCTTGCATCCAAGTCCAAGTCAATGAATTACAATGCATTCTCTGCTGAGCAGGACTTCATGCTTTTCAGTTCTTTCACATGCAACACTTTTACAGATTTCAGGATGTAACTGGGAAGGGGTGATAGGTTTGTCCTGAAAGTTACAGTCCTTTGAAATGGGAGCTTTATTAATTTGTAGTCATAAAAATTTCATACACCTTTGCAAATCTTAGACATATCTTCTGTGGAGCAGTCTTTGGACAGTGCTAAGAGTCCCAGATGCTCAGGTAGGTTACTAATCATACCCAGAGGAAGGCAGCTGCTCACCATGACAGAAATCACTTTGAACAAGTAGACAGGTTTCTCTTTCTTGGGTGGGAAACCTCAGAATGAGAAGAGTCCCCTACTAAATAAGAATCTTTGAGGATTTATTTTATAAATTTTTCCCCAGTTCTTTTCCACTTTTTTGGTCATTCAGGGGATCCTGAGTTCCCTTCAGTTCTGGATGGTGAGTTTAACACATGAGGTATTTCACATTCGCAACAGTATACTTGAAGGACTGCAGTTAGTGGAGGAAGTCTTTTTGCCCTAAAAGAGATCTGTATCTTCATTTTCACTTGATTTTGTGGGTAACTTGAGTATTGACTTCTCCAGCTTACAGGCTGCTTCCATTAAAGGCTGAAAAGGACATAAATGAGCACAGATTGACGAAATGATGTGTCCTGTCTGGGTTCAGATTCCAGATTACCTCTTCTCCCAAACTGTGCATCTAAGGCACTCACAGAAACTGACTTCATGGTGCTGAGGACCAGACAAATCTGGGGAGGAAACAAGTTGCTTGAATGAAAAAAACCCCAAACCCTAAAACCCAAAACAGTCCTCCCAAAAATCCAAAGCAAAGCACAAATTCAATAACACTGGAGCTGCTCTGTGACCTTTCACAGGTGGGAGCTGAGGAATTAAGGAAACCTTAGAAAACTGAGGTCATGTCTGCTCAGCCTAGACATTAAATATCCCGTGGTGTGTTACATACTAGGGGAGGATTTACCTCCATGTCCTGACCAAAATGTAACCTTTTCCCCAGAGCAAAGGAAGGGGAACCGTACTCTGGATAGAGGCTTTTCTCCATCCTGGAAGTGTCTGCATTTTGATGGTGCAGCTTGTGTCTTTGTGTAAACAAACACACGTTTATACTGAAAGACTTGAGTATATGCACACAAAAAGCAAGATTCCCATGTTTGTACAGTGTGAACAGCATTATGGCCATGCCTTGTGAAGTATTTTGGGATTGTTTTTAAGATAATCTTCATTATTCTGATTAATACAAAAGGGATGGCCAGCAGTGCAAGCAACAAAATGTAACAGCTGTTGGGCTTGATAAGGCAAACATTCTCATATATGGGCACTTTTACAGGAGGGCAGTCCTTTTGACCTCATCAGAACTGTTAGCAGTATTGGTGATATTTACCAATATTAAATTCAAGTTGGGAAAATAATTTAGGTGAGAAAAAGAATTTGCATGTATACAGTTAAACTTGCAAGAATATTTGCAGAGCATAGCTTTGATTTATCATTAGTATTTGCCAAGTTCTGTGCTAATGGGTCAGAATTTGTCTCTCCTATTTCCTAATTTTAAAAAAATCCCAACACAATTTTATTTCATCTTTTGAAGCACTTTGACTCTAGGGATCAAAATAGCTTGGACTTCTATGCTAAGTTATACCAGAGAATAATTTTTGTTGCACTGTAGCATAGACTTTGAAGAGCTGCTGTTTCAACAGAAAAATAAAAACCATCCACTTAATGTGTAATTAATAGTTTGGCATTTCCCTAAGGCTTTACCCAGGACCTTTTCTGTTTCTGTTTTGTATTACTGAACTCCCTTGCTAAATATTTCCAGATCATATAGATTTAGATAAGACATGTTCCAGAACTTACAACATTTTTTATTTTGACTTTTACAGTATTTATTAGTGTAATGAAAATAATACTTTGACAAGTCCCCAAATAAATGGTAATATTCACCCCTGGATAACTAAGTGAAATTTTCAGTGGCTGTAGTCCATGGGTTATTAAACCACGCTTGCATTGGAAACATAAAAATATGACAAAAATTTTAGTGCAGATCATTTGAAAACCGTGACCCTCTCCTTTGACCAAGGCCCTGATCCTGTAGTTTGAGTAACACAGGAGGGCATTGGCAGACTTTAGAAATGCCACTGAAATCCATGGAGATTTACAGGGAGAAACCACAGGACTGGGACCTAACCTACTAACAGGATCCTTTTGAGCACCTTTGTGGCATTCTCTGGGACCAGTCTTACCCGCTTCTATGCATAATAAAAAGGTGTATGAAGAACAATTTGGTGAAAAACCTGTAACTCAGAAATGGAATAGCTGGGAAAATATCTGACATTCACAGGTGTCAAAAAGCCAATTATGATAAATTGGTATGAACATCTGTATTCCTAAAGATAAAGATTTTCACCCACATTCACCAATAGATATGAAATTATTAAGGCCGCTTTTATACTTAATGCTCCATAAATGTGCACTACTTCTGACGAGCATAGAAAGGCCCATTTCTGTGTAACAGATTGTGTGATTAAGGCCTGTAAAACCGTAAAGGCAACATTTGTCATCTTTGTTAAGCTTTTAACACACTAGTGAGACTATTCAAAAACCAAGGAGACTTTGGAATCCAGGCTGGAGCTCCGGATGTGTGTGCATACCAAAAGAAGGGCTTTGTAGAGCTCTTTGGGCAAAAGGAGCACATTTTCTCCTTTACAGGGCAGATCTCAACTTACGGCTCCCAAGCCTTATCTTCACACCACAATTCTTTTCCTAGTGGATGCAAGTCAAGCCATCTTTACCTCCGCTCCCTTTTGTCACCCACACAGGCTTACCAGTTAGTTTTTAAAAAGAGAAACACCAGTTCAAAACGAAGAGCTGATGAGTTTCTGTTTGGGATTGTTAAACAATGTTTCAACATTTCCCAAAACAAATATTTATTTTGCTAAATGAAAAGTTTCAACATAAAAAAGAATTCCTCTATTTTTTAATCCCAGACAAAATTATTTTTCCAAACATGACTAAAACTCATTTATAAGTTTAAGCTCTTTCCAAAGTTCAGTTGATTGATATATTTATTGCTGGTCTAAAAATTGTCTGAGTTGCACCAGATTTGCTATAGGGTGCCGTCACCTCAGCAAGGTTGAGGGCTACAAGGGTGTTTCCCTGACAAAAACACTTGGAAGTATTTCAAGTAGCTTAAGAGTATTTTTCTCCTCTTGGTCCTTCCAGAATAGACCATGCTGAATATACATTCAAATTTCCATTTCCTTGGAGCATGCCCACTTGTTTGTTAACATATTTGCAGGGTTGGGTGTGATTTGTTTAATGGGAAGCTTCATAATTGGAAGAAATTCCCTCCTGCCTTTCTTTTCCCATCATATACTTCCCTGTGTACATAAAGGGTATGTATCTGAGTGCACAAACACTTGGAGAAATTTGAGATTCATTTGATATTAATTCTGAGCTCGCATTATTTCTTTTTTCAATATATGAAAGAGCAATCAGTTCTTTCTTTGATATCACTGCACAGGCATTGCCTGACACCATCTGGGAATGATCATAACATCTGTGATTGGAAATCCCATGTTTTTAATCTGTCTTTCCTATAAAAGTGTGAAACTTCATGTGCTGGTCCACAGATTACCTTAACCCTTTGCAAATAAATTATTTTAATGACAGCTCTACAGAACTCTGTCTCTTTGCAAAAGTCAGGCACCTTGCAAATTAACAGGATCTGAATGTAATGAATATGAAAAGAAATTACCCAACTCTCAAGTCTACCACCCACCAGTGTATATGCAGAACATCCAAACTTTAGAATCTCTTTCTTTCCTCTAGTTATATTTTCAGTATAGGTACCATCATGTGATGGATCAGTGGCGACACATGAAATGCATTTCTTGATGATTATAAAAGTAAGTGGTGGTAGGCCATACTTATCTATTTACATGTATGAAAAATTAGCAATATTTTTGAATTGCTGGAGGTCTCCTTTGAAACGAAAATAAAATGATTTTTTCTGATTTAACGTTATTAAATTAATAATTGTAAGATTAAAATATGATTAAAAATCTGATGCATGGCCTGGCAGCAGAGTTAATATATTACCAAGTCTCCTCCCAAACACAGTTTCAACATTCATATTCACAGAATCACAGAATCACAGAATATTAGGAGTTGGAAGGGACCTGGAAAGATCATCCAGTCCAACACCTCTGCCAGAGCAGGATCACCTAGGCTAGGTTGCAGAGGAATGCGTCCAGGCGGGTTTTCAATGTCTCAAATGAATGTCTATTGAATGTCTGTTGTCGTGTTGAAAAACTCTATTGGCATCTCTGTACATGTTATGCTTTCCTTGTTTTGTTCTGGTATCTGAATTCCTCAGATGGGAGGAATCTGGGACTCTCCTGTGGGTAGGTGCAACAGGAAAATTGCTGAGAAGGAGGTAGAAGAGTAAAAGAGTAAAAGTACAGAGTAAGGTAAGATAAGGCACAGGTAAGATGCTGCAGCCTCTGCTTCCCTAAGGTTTTTATGACTTCACGGTAAGCTGCATTTGAGTATGTGAGCAACTTGACCCAGCTGGGCTGCTGGCAAGTGAGTTCAGCATGCTGTTGATGCAAGAAGGACTTGTTAGTTTTTCATAACTTGCCAGCTTTACACTGAAAGAAGGTCCTGATTGTTCATTTTGGTCAAGAGCAGGAAGATCACAGACAACCAAATGAAGTGGCTTCTTATCCATAAAACAAATGGCTCATTCATTTGAGCTCTGTGAATAGGGCAAAGGAAAAAGGCAGTATGGAATCAGCAAGTCCACATTTACTTAGACCTGGTAACAACACAATTTGACATAGACGTTGTCTAAGTCTGAGGAAATATGACTTAGGGTCCCCCAACTGCAGATTTCCTTGGGGCCTGGAGTCCTTTATTCAACAGCTTTTTCAGAAGCCTTGTCTTAAGCCCATTGACTCTGCCCTTGGAGAATAGCTGAGGGTAGGGGAGGGTAAAGACATGCTAGGACTCAAGAAATCAGAATCCTTTGTGTTTAAGCTGCGTCTTCTGTTTCTGCCTCTTCCACTTACTCACGTTGCAGGCATGTTCAAGGGAACAGCAGTACTTCATGGTACACACTAACAGATGAGTTGAAATGGGTCTTTTCAAAGAGGGGGCCCATGCAGTGTTCAAAAAGCAACCAATTAGACATGCTCTACAGGACTAATTCAGTATGGAGATTGGAACAGATCTGGAGGCAGCTATAACTTAAGAACATGTGCAGAACAATACAGATAAGCAAGTGGTCAGCGTATTTGCCTCCCTTCCAGGTCCTCCAGGCTTTCTCTAGGTATGCTGGCACTGCCAGTTTTTTTGGCAAGCCATCATTTTTGCAAGTAGCCTTGAGAAAAAACACATCACAATAAAAATCTTGAAACAGTTGAACAACCAGATGCATGGTTTACTCTCGTGGTCTTTCCCCTAGCATCCTAAAGCTTGACTGAAATCTCTGAGTAAAAAAAAGTGATGTCTGAGCATGGAAAAAACCAGCAATGTGCCACAGAATCACATGAGAGGCTCAAGGGGAGAAAACAGAGCCTTTGCTGAATGCTTAGCTACCGTTTCCCAAGCAAAAATACAATGGCTTCTATGCTGATCACTATTATGTGTTATAAATCTACTGATTTCTTCTGTGTTACCTTGCATTTACAGCACTGTAACCAGCCTCACAGTCTTTTTGGGTCTGCAGCTGCCAAGAAATTGCATTTTCTCACTAAGGCATGCTCAGGAGACTTCTCTCTGCATTGTCACCCAGCAAGTGGTCTGTCTTCTGAAGATAAAGCATGAAGATGTGGCATGTCCAGTTCCTGCTTCCTTTAATTAATATTCCTTATTTAGTCAGGGTTAGGAACAAAAATTTGGTTCCAATTGGCATCTGAGTGTGCTTTGCAGCCTTCTACTTTGATTCTGAAGTTACCAGGCTAAAGCCTGAAGTTTTTTCTCAGTCACTTGACAGACAAACCCATTGGCTTCAACGTGTGGCTCATCTGTATCAGAGCTCAGCCACAAAGCCATAGGGTTGGAAGGGGTCACAGAGTGTACCACCCCCATACCACAGCAGGATTCCCTGACAGACATATATCTAGTTTGTTCTTAAAGATCTGCACTGTCTTCTGCATTATCTGCACATAGGTTGAAGCTCTGGTCCATTGCTCACTCTGATCACTTCACAGACTGATAACTTTTCCTCTTTTCCAGCATTGCTCTGAAACCTTCTTTACTGAAAATTAAATTTTCATGCTTTCCTCTGTGTCCACAGAGAGCAGTTCATCATCTCTGTCTCCAACAGTCTTTTGCATACTGGAAGTCTGTTATCATGTGCCCTTTCAGTCTTCTCTTTTCTAGACTAAACAAACCCAGTTCCTTCAGCTTTTCCCTCATAGGTCATGTTTTCTAAACCTCTTAACATTCTATGTTTTTTTTCTTCTGTGTAAAAGGGAAGACAGTTGTTCTGGGAAAATTATTTCCCCAGCATTTGGCCAGAGTGGCTCCCTGTTATGAGATGGTTTCTTCCTTCCTAGAGAGAGCGTTACCCACCTTTGAGTTAATGCTAACCTGAAGGTCTCACATTCTCTACTGTCAGTCTCTGCGACTCCTTAAAGGAGGAAGTTAGGTGGTACCCTCCTTGGGAGACTCTGGAGGATGGACGCGATGGAGTCATGGAGCATTGGTGCTGATGATCTGAATTAAGAATTTGTGTTTGCATTGCTAGAGGGAAAGATTTCTCTGTAGTGGAGTAGAAATATATTTTCTCCCTCTGACCTCATGCCACTGGTATTTCTGGAGGAATAACTGGCCAGGCTTGACCCAGGAGTCCAGAGTTAGTCTGACTCTCCTCTAGTCTGAACATGCAGGAGTTTGGTGTTCCACTGATTTTTGTACCTGAAGCTTGAACCCTTCTTTCCTCTGTTACTCATTTTAATGAAGCGCACCAGAAAATGCAAGGAGGATGAAAAGCCTCTTAAAGTCCAAGATTTATTTTGTTATAAACCAAGAGATCTCAGTCCTGGGATCCCTTAGCCCCATGGCTAGTCAAAATAACCTGGGAGGTTATATTAGCATTTTCACATTTCCTTTGCATGGGGGTGGAAGGCTGAAAAGTGTCTTCGCATATCTCCAAATCCATTATCATGTTTATTCAGCATCATCGTCACTTACTGCTACTAATTTGATACCTCACATTTTCCATCCTTTCTGAGCCTGACACTGCTGAGTGGCTGCAGCCTATTGATTCTGGCCTGCAGTGTTTCTGTGACAATCACACAGCAATTACTCTAAAAAGTAACATTTGCCATAGTCTTAAATGCTGATGGGAATACAAATCCTTATAGGTTCATCCTACAAATCTAGGGTTACCTTTTAATTAGCCCAATTAATTTCTGCTGAGCTTAAGCCCTGTTTACACTGGCCATGACAAAGGACTTCACCTCTGCTAGAGGACAGAGTTAAGCCTACTTCCAGCTGAGATGGCTTAGGAAATGTTTTCACAAACCTGTGTGGATAGCACCAAACTGTGTCAGAGCCACATTTACAGACTGTGTTCTCCTTCAGGGACTGGAGACCTAGTTCAGAAAGGGCTGAAAGAGCCACTTGTGTCATAGTTTACGCTGTCAGAGCACAAGGCAAACACCAGCCAGCGGGGAGCAGCTACAAACCAGCCAAAGCTTGTTGGACGCTGTGTTAGCTGGGAACAAGGAAAGCACAGGCACTGCCTCTGCCCTGCCTGAGCCCCAGGGAAAGGATTTGCTGAGAGGAAAAGCCTGTGGGGCTGGCCAGGAGTGAGCTGTGAAGGAGCCAGCAGAGAGGTACAGTCATTTTTGCAAAAGGTAGTCTAGTAGTGGATGCCCTTTGACCTTGATGGGACGATTGCATTTCACTGCCTTCCATGTACTAATGCAGGAGGGAATTTACTAAAGGCTCTAGAGATATTTCAGAAAGCCATCATAGAGAAGACCTTAGGAATCCTTCTTCAATCCAGCACCTTCTAGATACATCTGCGGATGTACTGATAAGCATAGTCATGCCTATGTAGCATTATCAGCAGCAGGACTTCCTAAAAACTGCAGAGATCCTTCTAAACTGCCATTACCTGATTATTTTTACCAATTTCCTGGACATCCAGAGGGTTTTTAATTTCCCATTTTGTATTTTTGCAGAGAGGAGATGCATCTCATCAAGCTGCAGTCTAACAAGGCTAATTAAATAATGCCATTCACCTACAAGAGCAGCCAATTCAGGAGCTGCTAGCAGTTCTGCCACAAGCTGAAACACCATATCCTTCATTTTGTTACATCAAAGTGCAACTTCCTAAACATACTCTTTTTTTCCACCACTGGTAGGATTAGAACTTGCCTGTGCCTAGTTTGGCAGCAGGAAGGATGGCTTTTTGGACGGATGTGTAAAATAAAAAGCAGTTGCTGACAATAGCAAGGCTCTTCAGCTTTCTGCCATGAAGAATGGCTTCCAGAATCAAGAAAAATGTGAAGTCTGTGTTCTTTACTGATCATTGGTGCAGGATGCTATGGTCTATCAGTTGTTAGCACAGACCTTCAACAAACCACATAACTCTTTCAACCTTTCTACTTTAACTGTGCAAATGAAAAAGTAACTGTAAATCTCGTTGACAATTACCTCTGTATCTATTGGCAGGCAGTCAACTTTGGCCTGAACAACATGGGAACAATATGTGCAGCACAGCCAATGCCCATTAATTGTCTCCTTAGTTTCTCCTGCAACTTGCAGAGCACATTTCTCCCAGGTGATCTGCTTCTCTAAACATTAGTACAAGCTTGTCTGGCACAGAATGCCAATAATTTATGAGTTAGATTCTGCTTTTCAGTAATATTTACAGCGTGCTCTGATGTAGAGCGCAGTAGATACTTTAAGTACAGATGAAAATGTAAGAAAAGTGGTTTTTTTTGTAACCTTCCAGAAACAATTAAAACTTACTCTCATTTTTCTATGAACTGTTTCATCAGCTGACACAGACCCAGAGCCCATTTTCTTCCTTGGACCACCAGTGAATGGCACAAGAGTAGAGTGGAAGCAGCTTCCGGATACTTTCCTTGGTGGCACAGGACTGCTCCCTGAATGGCCTTGTCATACTGCCTCCTTGATGTACTGCTGTCCTGTTTAATCACTGTTACTTTGGTTTCTGTAACTTCTCCAAGACCTCTCCCATGTTTCTGAGAAGGATGCTGTGACAATAGGCAATAGTAAGTGCTTGGCTGTGACAGACGCTTTTCTAGTGGGAGCAGCTGACCTTCCACTTTCTACTTCTGAACTTGTCTCTCAGTGCTGAATGCTTTGTAACACTTATTTAATGAGCAATCTCTTTCCAGCTCTCCCAAAGACTTAATAGCAGAAGCTGTAGCGAGATCTCCTATCATCATACGTTTTTGTTCCAGAGGCATTGCTGAACATGCACCAGTGTTTTATGTAGTGTTGTTACAGCTAAATCCAAGTTACACACAAAAGCAAATGTAGAGGAACAAATACTGCATGAGTTCTACCTCTTTAACACTTTTCATTCAATTTTATGATACAGTTTAGTTACTGGAAACCCACTGAGGCTTGGAATACGTAAGGCTATTCTAGTCCTGTTAAATGAAGGCTCAAATTATTGTTTAGACATGAAGTGGAGTTGAATTAAGTCTTTACAATTTTAAGGATCACTTGCGCTCTCAGGCTCTTGGGTCTGGGGTTTGGAATCAGTTCTGGATGTTGAGATATCTGCAGTGAGTCATTTAGCTCATCAAGGAACCTCCACTTCATCAGTAATGTCTTTCTTAGCCCCTTCGCTGTTTTCTGCTGCTTTGTTAGCAGCCCAGTCCTTTCCAGCAGACTCTGGAAGGTTTTCACTCTTCAGAAACATCTGGCTGTTTGCTGATTTTCAGAAGAAGGCATGGTAATCCTCCTACTGATCGTCACAGAGACTCAAGCTAGAGAAGAAAAAGATTTCAAGGAAAACTGATGGACAACCTTGCCTAGTTCCACTTTTATTCTAATATGGCAGTAACTCTGCCTCTTCAGAGTCTGTCACACTTGTACTCCTTGGTGTCGGTGGTAGAAGGGAGTGTTGTCCACAAAGCAAATTGAAAACCACCCCAAAGTTCATTAAAAAGATCCTGGCCTGCTTCAGTGTGTTTAGCAATTTTCTGGTCTTAATGTCTGGATAATGATGCACCAGGTACTGTACTGGGCCTGTAGCTGCATCTGTTGACAAAAAGGTTTTTTCCTCTACCTTTTGAACTTGAATAATCCAGCTTAAGTGGCAGATTTATCTCCCACAAGAGTAATAGGACATGAAGCAGTACAATGTGACTGATACCCTGCTGACCCACACAGCCCAGCTTTGCTGCTGCTGCCTTGCCAGAAGCAGGGCAGCCAGCCCCTGCCCTCGCTGTCCCCTCAAGCACCCCTGGATGAGCCACGGAGGCTTTTCAGTTGCACCTGCTCCCCATGAAGAGCTGTGGAGGCCTCAGAGATGTTGGCTGTGGTGCTGGAGATATGTCCACAGTGGCTAGCCTGCCTAAAAGCATTGCATGGGAGGGGTGCTTGGGGCTGTTCTCAGCTTTGGGCTGGCTCTGCAGGGATGTTCTCCTGCCTGAAGCATGGCTCCAGGCCTGGACCATGCTAGGACAGTGCTTGTTATGCCAGTGGCAACCAGTTCTCCACCAGCTTTCCAGCACCTGTAAATAAGAGAGAATGGGCACAATATTCAGGTTTTGGGGAACTGCATTTGCGCTAGTGAAATATTTAGCCCAGGGTGTGATGATGCTTCTCAGGTTTGTATATGGGGCTGGGCAGAGAAGATACAACTGGATTGCAAGGGCACTTCACAAACCTTGGAGGATTCTCCTTCCACCTTGGCTGGTTCAGTTCAGTTGTATCTACAACTTTTGTTGCAATGCCCAGCCTTGGAATTTAGGGCACTCTTCTGAGAGCAGCACAGACACAGCCAGGCTTTTCTGCCCCTCTTGAGCATGGCTGGCATCTGAGGAAGCACAGAGGTTGCTGAGCATGTTCATTAATACAGTCTGCCTGTACTAATGTATGCCAATGAGAAAAGAAAAGCACTTGTCCTGAGAGCTGTGTCTGTAGACAAATGTCAGGATTCCCAAATGCTTTTTTCTTCATTAATTCAGCAACACTTGAGTCACCTGTGTCTATTCCTGCAGAAAGATCTTCCCTGCAATGTCTCAAAAACTCATTTGTAAGCCTCTGAGCTGACAAGGTCCCAGCTTGCCATGTCTGGCAGAGCCTTCTCAGCCCTTCTCCTGGCCCTGCCTGGGCCGCAGGTGATGTTGGACAGCCTGTGTAATTCCTCCTGGGGATGGTGTGATACCCTGTCCTGGAACATGCTGTCTCTCTGCTCTGCATCCCATCAAGCAAAGGCAGGGAGAAACTTGCCAATGGTCACAACCTAAAGTTTCACTATGAAACTGTCCTGCATAAATTGGTACCTAAAAAAAATGTGGCTTTTCCAAAGGTGCCTAATTTTTACAGTTCCACATACTCTTTTGGGGAATTCTTGGTGCTGAGCATCTGTGGGTCTCAAAAATGAAACATAGGAGGTCTGAGTGATTCTCTGAATGGTTGTTTACTCCTGATATTCACATCTCTATTACTGAGATTATTCCTGGTGGAGGTGATGGGGATTAACCCCATTTCCATCTCCAAAACAGGGAAATATATTGTAGTATCAGTTTTTTGATGCTGATATTGGCTTAGATGAAAACCAGAGCCAGCAGAAACAGTTATTGCAGCCTTCATATGGAATAACTGATATGCAGTAGCTTTCCCAGATGTACAGGCATGAGGAGGGTGGCTGTATTCACGTATTTTCTTACACGTATCTGCTAATGGAGAAGTCCCATGTCCCACTGTAAATGTAAATATCCAGTAATGTTATATAAAGCTATGTCTTTCCCTGAAGAATTCTTTTCTTCATAAATTTTTGGCAGCTCAGGGTGGATGTAATCTTGCTCCTATGTGTTAAGTAGAAACAGGGCCCATTGCTGTCAGACTGCTACACCAAAGCCTTCAGCAATGAGGGATATCTTGTTAAGCGCCATAGAAATACACTTGCCATGTATTCTGAGACTTAGAATTTAAAATGTGCTTGAAAATCACCTTTGAATAAGGTTCTGCCTCCTGCCTATATCACATAACACAAAACAGGGTTATCGATTCACCAGAATACATGAGAGGAGTTACTGCAGTGGTGGCCTGTGAGGTTTGTGTATCACAGACTTGTTTTGGCCCCAGGTAGCTCATTTAGGTGATGTTGCATGGCACCTTTTTCCAGTGATCTGAAACATAACAAAGATGTTTGCTCCCTTATTGCCTCTGACCTGGCTGGGGTTTGCCGCAGAAGACATTTATTTTCCACTGGACATAAAAGCATAGAAGGATCTAGTGTTGGAGATATATTTAGTCTTTTTAGGCTGTTGGACTTTTTCTCATCTAAACCTCTGGGCACTAATTTTGCTTATCTTTTGTTAAATTACTTTCCTAAGAAAAGATAAACATTTCATATGATCCTGATCCTGTTATTTTAGACAATATTTTATGTAACTCCAGGCTAAGGACTGACTAACAAATCCTTGATATCTATCTTCAGACACCTGTTGGCTGAAAGATGACATGCTCAGATTGTGTGAGGACCCCTGGATGTATGAGACTAAGTCTCACTGCCTACGGTGGAGTTGGCACCTGTCTTTCTGAGACACTGCAGGACAACTTGGTACCCTTTCTAAGAGGGATGTCCAAGTTGGGGAGCTTTCCAAATAGGAAAATCCCTCACCAGCTAGATCAGCAGTCGAGATCCATGAAGCTGGCATGGAGGAACTGGAGGTTGTTCTTAGGCCGATTCCAGGTACGTGATCTTCAGAAGCCTGGATGATCTATATACATGCGAGTCTCTATCAGCTGTAGGATTTTGTCCAGAAATTTGAACTTCATTGCTCATCCAGAAAGAGATTTATTCAGCACGCTCTGCACTGCCCCTGTGGTGTTTGTGTGTGCCACATGAACACAAAGCAAGTCAGTTTTTTTGGCAGAACAGAGCAGGGGTGGTGGGTCACAGGGCAGAGAGATCCTTTTGCACCTCTATCAAATATATCTAGCGGGTATTGCTGCCACTAGTAAAAACATTACTTAGAGATGACAAAGAGCACACATGCACTTTGCAGGTTAAGAATATGCGTCTGTAATAGTATCACTCTGTGGTGCTTATAAACATCCTGGAGAACCTAGCTGAAATTTATGATATGTGCAACACAGTGTTAAGGCATCATTGAGCGACTGCCATTTTAAAAATCTGGCATCCCCTTGCTTGCAAGGCTAAACTGTTTAAAATTTATTTACACCCCACCATGTCCTTGGGGACCTGTTTTCCATAAACTAATGAGGCACTGGAGCAAGAGCTTTGCTGTTATTCCTGGCAGAGACCATTTTGACTCAGAGGAACACTTCACTGGGTTTTTTCTTCAGTAGCCCAGTGCAATTAATAAATAGGAGGAAATATATCATGGTTTTGAATATAAGGGACAAGTTGCAGGACTGCAAAAGGTTAAACAAAGCAATTACAAGTTGAAATCCATACTATTTCACCTGTTCCCACAATTTTTCATGTCGTGCCCTTTTCACCTGTTTCAAAATTGCATGCACCCTTTGTTGAAGACCAGCTCAATCCAAGGACCAAGCAAGCTTGCCAAAGGGAAGTAACTAGATCAATATTCCTCATCATGTTCAAAGGGTTGATATCTTGTTCCTCTTCCGTTGGTTTACAGTGTGCCACACAGTGGATATTTCACTTCACATTTGAGATACAAAAACACTGGCTGCTGCTGAGATATACAGGACTTTCTAAGCAAGGGATAAATTTAAGGTCAACTTTTAGAAGTAAAAAACCCAAGGCTTCAGTGGATTTTCTAAGTGGTGAGTGAAGGTTCTGTAAAGGGACTGGGCAATGTAATGTATACACCCAAGTACAAAATTGCATCCAATTTGCAAACTAATGGACATCGGCGTATGCAAAAATGTGTAGTATAGAAATCAAAACCTTTTCTTACATAACTGCTTCAATATGCACTTCAATTATTCACATCTTTGCACTAAGGCCCATAAATATGTATAACTGATTTACCAATGAGGGAAAATGGTTATTATGAGAGTGATTGCAATTGATTGCTAGAATTTTAAGAGTACTTTGCATTAGCATATTCATCTGAAAAGTGTCAAAATGAATGTCTATGATTAAACTCAAGGCATAAATCTCTACCCAGTTACATGTGAAAACATGTCGCTCTGCCCGTGGATGCAGGAATATGGATGTGCTGTCCTCCTTGGCACCTGAAGCCTGTGTAAGGGTCTGCAGTTTCTCTGTGGTCATGGGGGAGAGAGAGGTGAGGGCCATTAGTGGCTCTGAAGATGCTCTGCTTGTAGGGAGGATGAAGCACCACCCTGACTGACCGGCTGCAGAGGACCTGGGCTGCACACCTGGTGAGGGGAGGTGAATGCTCAGGCTCCCTCCCAAGGTTATCAACCTGTTTGGCCTTTGTGAGGATCATAGTAGGTGGGAATGATGTAATTTTCCCAAAGTGAAAGAACAAATGTGCCAAAGCTCAAACCAGAAGTCGATTGTCCTGGTCACATACTTCAGCTAGAAGGCCACCCTTCTTTCTGGGGAGAAGGAGAGGTCATTATTAAACACAGGAGAAGTAATGTGCAGAAATAGTGATGAACTGGAGCTATAACACAGGAGTTGCTTGTTTTCCCCATTCAGCCAAGTTTTAATCTAGTTTCTTTAGGTACTGAGGGGAATATAGTCCTTTATCTGCGAGCCCTTATGAATGTAGTGCAACCAAGTCTGACAGAGGTGAAAGTTTCAAGCACAGGATGTCCCTGTACGTTTCACAAGCAGAGGTGGCCAAGAGGAAGAAATCCACATGAGGCCAAAGCATCAATGGATGCAGCTTCTACAGAAATACTTCTTCCTCTGACCTTGATTTTGCTTATGGTGTCATTAAACTGGTTACTCTTGCATGAGGGTATGCTGACACTTCTATGTTAGTAGCTGCTTATTTACAAAATTTCTCTTAATAAAATCCACCTTGGGGTATTAAGGCAAATACTGAAAATTATGAACTTAAAAAATAACTGATGATGCTTGAAGCTCAAAAGTGTTAATCAGTATGTGTATAAATGTATTAGGGGCACCACATTTTGACTTGCATAATTTGTATATTGTATCTCTGAAACATGAATCTTGCAATAAACTAGAGGAAATTTTTAAATACTGAGAATAACTATTTCAAGATGCTCTGAATACCACATGAAAGTGATATAGTGATAAGTATAATTTAATTCTGTTGAATTAAAGCACATTATACAAAGAATACTGTTAAAAAGAGTTCAGTTTTCTGATACATTTCACTAAATCTTCTTGCTAATCCACTGTGGTAGCTCAAGTTTAAATTTTCCATGTGAACTTTTTCTTTCTTAAATCTTAGAAGGTGATGATGTCCCACGTTTGTAGAGCAATTCAGACTTTCCATTTCTTTATTATGTGTGTATGATGTAAAGCGCTTTTATGTACAAAGTAAATAACAGCTTTTAGATATAAGCAGTCAGATTTGTACATTTAAATATTATTTTATATTTATCACTGCAGCCAGATTATTTGATAATGCCCGTGTCTGTCTACTCTCACAGAACGCATGTTTTCCTTTCATTTTACGATGCTGTATTGCACGTAGATGTGTAAGCACTTGAAAATAAGCTCACAGACGTATAGGCATGATGAAGCCCATGCTCAGCGCTTGCAGAGGGGACAGACCCATGACCTGAGCATGCTGTTGGCACAATTTGCTGCTGACTAGGGTCAGAAATGAGCTTTTACACTAAATGTGCTGAACATGTCAGGTAGCATGTTTGGCCAAGGGTGTCTGCAGCCACAGGCACCTGTCCCAGCAGCCAGGTACCAAGATGCCCAGCGTGGTGATTTAGGGAGGTCATGAGTTCCTGCATCCTGGCAGGGGTCAGACAGGTGTTTCAGACAGAGAGGTGAGTGGGCAGAAGCAATGGTGAAAGTCACAGCAAGCCCCATTCCCACCACTCCTGCCTCATTTTTTGGGTGCAAGCTGGCTCTGGTGAGCACAGCATGTGGGTTTCCCTCTCTGCTCTGGTTTAGGCTCAGCCTGCAGGAGGGAAAAGGAGAGAGAGCTTCTCTTTAGGTCTTTGCCTTGAGCGGAGACTGAGGAATACCAAGATTTGGTCAGCTTTGGGCACAGCCTCTGTCCCAGGCTGCCTGTTCTGCAGTTGTGCTTGCATTGGGTGGAGGAGCCAGGAAACAACCACGGTGAGCTGCATCTTCTGGAAAGCATCCACTCATGTGCGCACACACACATACCCTGGGGGCCTCTTCTTGCAGCCAGGTGTTTTGCTGCAGAAACCAGGGTGAGATGGCAAGAAGGGAGAGCAGGACCAGCACTTCAGCCAGGGCAGACACAGTAAATGCCTGCTAAAGCTGCCCAGCAGGCAAACATACTAGCAGGGTGGACAAGATGATTTTGAGATTATTCAGGAAAAACCCAGGTACTTACCAGACTTGCTCAGGTTGTACACCAGCCTGTCACTCACTGTGACCCTACGTACCCCTTGCTGTGCTTATTTTTGGTTTTTAACTATCGTCCACTGTGACTGAGCAACCTGATCCAGTAACATTGTCCCTCCTTACTGCAGGGGGGTTGGACCAGATGATCTTTAAAGGTCCCTTCCAACCCAATACATTCTACGATTCTGTGATTCTATTATATGACAGCAGCATGAGCAGAAAACAGGGCTCTGGTTTCCTGGCAGCCCCTTCCTGCAGCCTCAGCCTTGTCCCGCTTGGTGTGGAGTGGGGTGGCCAGCGCAGGGAGACTGCCACGAGTAGGGGATTAACAGTGTCCAACTGTGTCCCGGGGCTAAAAACCACCTCAGTGGGACACAGAGGCTGCACCAAGAGGCAGAGAGCACCTTTGGGAGATTTACTCCCCTACTCAGACCCCCATAATTCTTTATGCCTTACCTTTGCAGAAAAGCAACTCAATAAATCACCAAAAAATGCCTCATACGCTCACAAGGAAAAATCATTACCTGCACGTTTTCTGCATGTGTACAGCATCATATCTACATTACAAATGTCACAAACATGTCTTAGAAGCAGGCTCCTTTATTTTTTCCAGATGGCAGAAAACCAGCTCTCTACAGCTGTTTCTTAAAACGTATTTTTACTTAAATATGGTGTTCTGCTGAACAAGGTACTCATAAACAAATAATAATGCTCGAGACCCACTTTGCACCATTTTAACTGACTGCCCAAGACACAGAGAAGTGATGAATTTTGCTTGCAGACTCGGACTTTTCTTTGCTTCATGGTGTAATTGATGCTCATTAAAATTGTGTAGAACAGGTTTTCAGATGTGTCATTTTTTCCACCCCGAGTACCCTATGAATTAGATTTGGTTATATTTTGAAACAAAGTAGCACTGAGCTGGCGTGCCAGAATTTTGACCATCAAAACTTGAGAGGCTTTTTATTTCAATAATTTCAAAACGTTATGAAATGCTCTTCAAAACATTGGAAAAAAATCTCTTTGAATGCAGCTTTTCCTGTTTAATGTTTTACTTCTGGCAAATCAAAATTTTCTGAGAAAAAAAATGTTATCATTACATGTCTCATTTAACTCCACTTGACATGAGGAGGGTCTTGAAAATATTGTGTATTTCTCTGCAAAAATTCCGAGAGTTTATCAGGGGATTTATGAGAAACCACCATCAGATGCAAGTGAAGGGTCTTAGGTCTGCCTTTAACAGTTATGGGGATGCCCATCTTTGTGGATTTGGAGGAAGTAAGTCCTCAAAGCTTTCACCTCCATATTCCATCCCCCCGAAATTGTGGCTTCCTTGCTGCCATTGCTATGTGAGGGTCAAGCTGATAAAACGATCCCTTGTGAAAAACAAACAAAACAATATTTAAAAAATTTCCTTATGAGTCTGTCTTCCTGTACTGGGACAAATATCTTCTTTTTTCTCCTTTGTGCTCCCTTTACTTCTCTGTAAAATGGTGTGTGTGATCCTGGCCCTTATGTGAAGTGGTTTAATCTCTCTTAATGCAAGTTCAACATTTCTTGCACAAAATACGGCCCAGATCCTCAGCGGGTGCAGCGCAGAGCAGGCCAGATGATTTGGTTGGGTTCTGCATGCAAATACCTATCTGCTGAAATTCAGATTTCTGCATGGCTGCTCAAACTGGTTTCAACCAGAATGAAATTGCTGGATAAAAGAAGCAGGGAAGAAAAAGACCCCCACCCATCTGCCATGGAGAATTTTGTTACAGAGTCAAAAAACTCTGCAGAAAATTCAGAGGAAATGAAACATTGCATGGCATTTGCCGCAAATAAGGCACCTGTAGGAAGCCTCCTTCCCAGGAATCTCTGCTGAAAGGTAGATTTATTTAAGAAGATGAACTCCACTATGTCTTCACAAACCACAGTATAACTTCCAGTCAGAAAAGATTAAAAATGCCACATATGCTCACTCTTGCCTTAGTAATGGCATATTGTGCCAAAGAAACATAAGCCAGTTGAAACTGGCCCAGGGCTGGAGGGACAGTGTAGCATTGCTATGGAGAAAGTGAAGGGCACTTTTGCCACTGATTTACCCTGTTTTTCAACCCCAAAACTCCAACATTTTCCATGACAACCCTACCCCACGTGTGCATGGAGCGCTACAGCTATCTGGAGCATGTTGTTAAGAAAACTAAGGCATGCCAATACATGTATGTCATGTGGACTTGTATTAATTTTACAATGTTTTGAAGGAAAAATATGCAGGGCACTGTGATTCCTCCCTCCCCTGTCCGAACTTCGTTGGTCATCTGGGAGGTTGTCCCTGTGCTGTGTTTTTCTGAGACCTGTTCATGTCTTTCCCACAGCCGGGTAGGGATGTCAGAAGAAGGCAGCACACCCAAGGGATGCGTTTTGGGCCAGCCTGAAAAGGTGATGGTGAGGCACCCATGCTCCTGCTGCCTGTTCATGCAGCTCTTCCTCTTCACCTATACTCACAGCCATTTTTGCAAATAGTGCAAAGTCCAATTTGGGGTTTTGATATGGTATGAATTTACACTATTCACTACACCCATAAGAAGATGCTCCAGGTTTTTACTGCAGCACTGTTGTTCACAGCATGCCCTCAGGCTTGGCTCTCATGGTACTACAGTTGTTGACAATATGCTCAAAAATACTGCTGGGCCCACAAGATTTGTGACACTGTATTTTTTGAAGCAATTATCTCTCTAAATCTAGGTCAAGTAAGGTCTCATTTGGGTGTTTTCAAGACAATAATCTGAAAAGAGATTAACAAATTGCATTCCTGAAGTTGAATTTCCTTAATCAGTTTGCAGCCTACTGCAGATCACAAAGCACAGCCTCCCTTCACTCCAGAGAGGGCTATACCAACTCACCGGGTCTTTTTGTAGGGGTATGAGGACTTGCAAGTCGTTACAAAACTTTACCATTTGTGTAGTGTGATTCATTTCTGGAAAAGCAACAGAGATTTCACTAAGGTAGAGTGGCTTTCTAGGATCCAGACAGTGGGTGATCCAGCAGCAATTCCTGAAAGGGAGGATGTGTCCTGAGCACATGGGTTGAATAATTGGTGCATGCCGAATGCAGACAAGGAGGTACACCAAAGGTCTCTTGGTCCTCTGTTACCTCAGGAGACCAAGGGCCTCCAGTTGTCAGAAGCTCCAGAACGCTCCTTCCCAGTCCTATGTCCACATTACACACACACACCTGCAGTATGGCACTGTGGAGGTTAAACAGGTGCCCAAAGGTGGAAAGCATCAATGACATTATTGGCAGAGTTGTAGTAATGCAGGTTTGTAGATTTTTTAAAAAATGGCTTCTACAAACTTGTGACCAATTCCAATCTTAGGTAAGGCCTTAAGACCAGAGGGAACTTCTGTGGTCATGTGCAGAAGACCTAGGATACTTGTATTTCAGCCCACATGCAGGTTTCCTCATGCATCGTTGCATTTGCAGCCCCGAGCAATTCCCATTAGCTTTAGCAAAGACTGCTTATGGTTGAGCGCCATAGAATTAGGCCACATTAATCTCACCTTTCCCCATGTGGGCTTTAAAAAATGGAAATGGAAACAGTTGAGAGAAAATACTGACCTTTGGGGAAAAGAGCAGGTTCTGCCTGCTGGTCCCAGCGAGACTATATAACACCAGGATTAGAGTTACTGAGGAGTGGCTTAATGAAGCTGGCTGGTTCAGAGCTGGTCGTGGTTGTACAAGTGGGACCAGCATCCGTGTGTCCATAGAGCACAGCAGTCAGTTGAGTTTAGCTTAAGAACTGAACAAATAAAATTAAAACAGTGTCTTCATACATTAATTCACCAGATTTTTTAAAATTTCAACTTAAGGAAAGATTTATAGATCTTATATACAGATGTAAGGAATAATGTATGATAAATGAGGGGATTGAGTGCTCCCTCAGCAATTCTGTAGATGACACTAAGTTGGGAGGGAGTGTTGATCTGCCTGAGGGTAGGAAGGCTCTGCAGAGGGACCTGGATAGGCTGAATCAATGGGCTGAGGCCAATTGTATGAGCTTCAACAAGGCCAAGTGCCGGGTCCTGCACTTCGGTTGCAATAACCCCATGCAGCGCTACAGGCTTGGGGACGAGTGGCTGGAAAGCTGCCAGGCAGAAAAGGACCTGGGGGTGTTGGTGGACAGCAGGATGACCATGAGCCAGCAATGTGCCCTTGCGGCCAAGAAGGCCAATGGCATCCTGGGGTGTATCAGAAGGGCTGTGGTTAGTAGGTTGAGAGAGGTTCTCCTCCCCCTCTACTCTGCCCTGGTGAGACCACATCTGAAATATTGTGTCCAGTTCTGGGCCCCTCAGTTCAAGAAGGACAGGGAATTGCTTGAAAGAGTACAGCGCAGAGCCACAAAGATGATCGAGGGAGTGGAGCATCTCCCTTATGAGGAGGGGCTGAGGGAGCTGGGTCTCTTTAGCTTGGAGAAGAGGAGACTGAGGGGTGACCTCATTCATGTTTATAAATTTGTAAAGGGCGAGTGTCAGGAGGAAGGAGCCAGGCTCTTCTCAGTGACAGCCTGTCAGGACAAGGACAGGACAAGGGGCAATGGGTGCAAGCTGGAGCACAGGAGTTTCAATCTGAATATGAGGAAAAACTTTTTTACTGTGAGGGTTACGGAGCACTGGAACAGGCTGCCCAGAGAGGTTGTGGAGTCTCCTTCTCTGGAGGCATTCAAAACCCGCCTGAACGCGTTCCTCTGCAACCTGCTCTAGGTGATCCTGCTCTGGCAGGGGGGTTGGACTGGATGATCTTTCGAGGTCCCTCCTAACTCCTAAGATTCTGTGATTCTGTGATAAATTAAGTCAATTAGAAGGTGAATCAAATGAATGACATTTGCTTATTTGCTGAGGCAGCAGCAACTGGCCTGTAAGAAAAGACTGTCTCTGCAAAGCAGCTGACTGTCAGCTTCTTCGTCTGAGAGACTTCAGGTTGTCTTGCTCGGGTAGATTGTTGCATTTATCCTGGCATTTAAACAAGGCCAATCCTGAGCCTGCGACCTCAAGGAAATGCAGCAGCTCTTCTGCTCTCACCGCCACGTCAGGCAGTCACTTTCCAAAGCTGAATCAGCTCCATTTTAAAGCAGTTTGCACTCTTTATAAGAGCATGCCAGTGCCATCCCACTGCCATTTGATAGGTAAAGCCTTTTAATTACCCTCATTCATATATTCATGGCTAATTTTATACCAATTCATTCTTGCATAACTATTATCTTCTAATCATCTTGTCTGCTCCACAGCCTTTATTACCTCTAAATATAAAGTAATATTGATATATCTTTTATCTGCCTTTTTCCCCTTTTTCCTCCCTATTGATCCCTTGGAACCCTGCCTTGCTTTGGTGTGCACTGGCCTTGCCTATGCCTGATGCTGCCTGTATCCAAGGAAATGACACTGCCTTGCAAAAGTGCTCAGCTGGTGCCATTCCCAAAACCACCACAGACCACTGGGTCAGCACACCTGAATGCATTTTTGCTGTAAAAATCTATCCATCTTTCCTCAGCCTCATGAAAACATGGCACAGATATCTACAGCTACTCGTCTGCTGCAGGTGTTGTCAAGTAACCTCACTGATTACGTGGCAACAGCTTTCATAATGGGAAGAGGGATCATTTCCACAGCTGGAGAAAGGGATTTAACCTCAGAGAGCTCAGCTGCAGTCCTGGCTTGGAAAAGGGCTGGCAGCTTCCTCTGCAGCTCACCTGAGCTCTGGCCACCAGACATTGGTGTCATATCCCCAAAACACCAAGAGTTAAAATATACCTATGGTCATCCCAGCAGTATTAGAGCAGACAATGCCAGCATCTTCAGTACTGACCACCCTGACTGGCCACCAATTCATTTGCTTTTGGTATTTGCTATGCAGTACAAAGGACAACGGGGCGAAGTCTGTAGTAGAAAATCAAATGGTGGGAACACTTCTGGATGACGACTATGTTCACCTACACTGTTATATGGTTTCAGCCATGCTTTTGACCATTCTCTCAGACAGCTCCTAGGCTTGGTCAGGAGATGTCATGAGCCAGGGAGTGCTGTTCCAGTTGATCCATCAGTCTAGGTATTTAAACCTGGGCATGCTTAAATTACTAGTATAGCTATAATCTCATAATACCTTCCTGCCCTACCAGTGCCAATATCTCTCAAGTCTGCATTACCTGCCATTGATAGAGGTGAAGTCTGCACCTCTATAGTGGGAGTTACTGCCATAATAGATGTGTTGGAAATTTTGGGGATAGCAACCCTTGCTGGACAGAAAAGGAGAAAGGAGAAAAATCGGGAATCTGAAAGAGGAACAGATTAGTGCAGGGTGCTATAAATTATCCACTGTCAAGAGGAAAAAGAAAGATTGTATTCAACAAATGTATCATTTGTTTCGAACCCCTCCTATTTACATTACAGTTTTCTCTCTAGATCCTGAATTTTGCTGTTACTTGGCCTGGTATATATGCAGGTATCCTCAAGCAACAGTACAGCCCGGAGCTTATCTATCTGGCAAACCCTTCAATTTGCCTGTTGACAGAAGAACCTGCTTCCAAGCTCTTGCAGCTACACTGAATCATTCTGCTCTCACAATGAGCCAAATGGTGCACTCGGGAAATACCACAACATAGAAAAAGGCTATTTAGATAGAAAGGAGAACAGATTTTTCTGTATCAAATATGACTTACTGCATCTGTTTTGGTAGCATGTTCTCAATTAAGGTTTATTACACGAGATACCTATCCATTCTAAAAAACAATTTCAGATGAGTTGTTCCTGTAATGACCATTTCTTTTTCTTGTATAGTTTTTTAAAAAGATTTTACGATTCATGAAAAGTACCAGGTTGACAGTTCTGGAGACAGAAATGTGCTGCTCAAAGAGCGGGTGAAAAAATGACCTCACTGCTAATGTGGCTTAGGTTTACTATAGAAAGGCCACCTACAGCATTAAAATGACAGTTGAATCCCTCTCTTCCACTGATCCCAATTTTTATGATCCCAATTTTTTTCCTCTCCACCTACATCTGTTAATTTGGAAAATGGTGACATTAGCATTTCTTGACTGTCTCATCAATACTATACTCAGACATGCACCTTCTGGATAACACCCAAGCAATCCCACTTTGTCTAGCTAGATAATTACTCCACACTGCCTTCTCACCTGTGGCCAAAGGATGTTTGTTTCTAATTCCCCAAAAGTTTCCCAAGCTCCCTAAGGCAGCATCAGTTCCTACATGCCAACACTTGAGCTTATTGAAAAAGATGTGGCACCATCTGTGACCAAAGGCTTCTGCTGCAAGAAGCTACAGCTGTAGGTGGAAGTCCCTGGATCTCCAGAGAAGATACCTTCAAGTGAGGGTGAATTCCAAGATAAGAAGAGAAAGGAAGGATAGATTGGAGAAGATGTGCCTGGTTTTAGAGGCTGTTCACTAATGATAATTTAAATATAACAATATTGCAGATTCTAAGGCCATTTGTTAATTTTTGGGAAGCCCATCTGTCCCTAATTTAAAAAGCTTCCAACTTATGCAACCTTTAGAATCAATCTAACCCAAACAGTGACAAATCTACCCCTCAGTGAATCAATACAAAATTTGACATGATCTCAAATAAATGCCTGCTTTTTGTACAGGTACAACCTGCTGAATGTACTGGTTGCTCACTTGCAAAAGCCAACAAGTGCTGACTTTCTCCAAAATTATGCCTGAAGTTCTCTCTCTGTTCATACACCCACATAGCCTAGTATACCTGAATAGAGGAGATAAAAAGCACTGGACAATGAGTTACACAGGAGCAGCAGAATAGTCTATTTATGTTCTGTACTGTAGATTATTGACCGATTATAGTCACTCCACTGTCCAAAGGTCCCTGAGATCTTGCCTTCACTGTGGTGGCTGCTTACAGCTCAAGCATTTGTGGAAACACTTCACAATTCCTCTCTTTTGTCCTCTGTCTACCTCTCCCCAGAATCTTCTCTTCTCCTGACCTCTTCCCTAACCTGGAAGGAAGTATTATGGAAGATTCAAAGGACTTTCATTCACTGCCCCAAGTTGTCGTCATTGGCTGACAATCCTTTGGTCACAGCAGCTCCTCTCTGCCCCTCGCTCATCTCCTCTCAGGCACTTTGATCCTGCCCTGGTTCAGAGAAGCCGTCCCAGCAAATCAGGCATCTGTGCCCACCTGGCGTCTGCTCCAGCTATCCCCCTTCCATATACTCTGTGAAAGCTGAGTAAAGTTAAGCAGAGAGGGCATGTTTTTATTTCTTTAATAAATTAAAGTCAAAACCCTCGACATGAATAAAAGCCAGTCCCTGGAGGTTTTTAAATCTTTCAAAAATAGCTCTCAAAATTCAGCCAAAGTGAATACAGCCACAATTTCCATGGAAAGCACCATCAGATGGAGGAGGCTGTGCCAGCTAGCACGCACACAATGGCTATTCAGCCCCTCCACCCTCCTCACCTTGGCAGATTTTGCAGGAGAACAGGGGTAAGGTAATGGTTGGGCTCTGGAATGATGTCATACCCTCCATTTAGGAGAAGATCACCAAAGCTTTCAAAAAGTCTCTTACAAAATCCCTCACAAGAGGCTATTAAAGAAACTAAACAGTCACAGGAGAAGAAGTGCTGTCAATGGTTAGGAATGGGCCAAGAGGCAGAAATGGAAGAAAAAGGAAAAATGACTGATTTTAGACCCATGCTGTAGAATATCATCACTGAGAATCCTGCAGAAAGAGGGAAACAGTGAGATGATGTCTTGGATGTGAGCAGGGTTACACAGCCTACCAGGTGCCATGTATGGCAGCTCTTGGGAAGGGGTACATGAACCACGGACAGGACTTACGGTGCATTTAAAATAAACTTTGATAATTCATAAATTACAGCCCAGCAGACAGATCTATGAAGCCCTTTACTAAACTAACAGTGTCCAAACCCAACCAAATAAAAAGATCCCACTGTTTCCAGAGGGAATGCTTTGATACCACAGCAATGATGGGCACAATAACAAAAGGGAAACACATCTTCATCTGGTATGAAAGGATGTATCTCAGCTAGAACTGGTAGAGCAATGCTCTCTTTAGATAACTATCAAGGATCTGACCTTGTTTACTGATACAAATATTGAAAATGGAGAACATACAGAAAAAGATCATAAGCAAAAAAAAAGGTGGTGTCTTATAAACAGATTATTCCATAATTTGAGTACCACTGGGATTTTCAGGAATTTCCTTTGAAACATCTTGGCAAATCTTGAAAAGAAGATATTATACTAAGCAGATTGTGGCTTGATGGAGTATAGCAATTCTTATACCAATGGGAGGTCTTCAGTAAAGCCGGCCGTGGTACAGGCTATTGCTAAAGCTAGAACAGACAGGACGAATTAATAAGAAATATGTATGTTGTTTTTACGAGAAAAAGAAATCCCCCTCCTCAAAGCTGATCTTTCTATAAGCTGTCGAGTATCCACGCCGCTTGGGTTAGTAAGATAGAGCTGAAAGGTCAGATTAATGGAAAGGAAAGCTCTACAGTTTTTCCTGATTTTTCTCCTGCATGTGCATATGCATATGACTATGTGCACACACAAGCACACTCAGTGCTCTGTGCAGAGACTAATGGATCTGGTGTGACAGATTCAGCATCTGCAAGTTTCCCAAATTACCACACCTGCAGAAAAAAAGGGTTGTTTGAGTCCCTCCATCCGTCCCTGGCATCAGACTTGTACAAAGCTGTGTTTCACAGAGCTCAGATCTTACAGATGCACCACTTTAAGCCAGTTGTGAGCAGGATGAAGTGTGGGGGACACTGGGAGGGTATGTTTTACAGAAAGGAAGGGCTTCAGGGAAAGGACTGAAAATGGAAAAAGAGCCATGATGGACTGCGCTTCTTTAACTGTCAGGTGCAGCTTGGAAGTCAACCAGGATGTCTAGAGAAAGCAGTTTTTCATATCCTGGTGACTAAGTTCTTCTTTATTTTTTTTCCCTCTGATGGTTTTTAAAGTTTTTTAAACTTCGCTTATACAAAAAGAGTTACGCAAAAAACTTTTTTTTGTATACAAAGTTCTGTCTCCTACCAACGAGGGCAAATGTGGAACTGGTGCCAGCACTAAGGGAGCTGCATGCACAGAGACAGTAAAAAGCTGACCAAAGCATCTCTGGAAATCCATTTGTTTTTCAAACTCTGGTTTCTAAGATTTTGACTCTTAATATTTTCTGTTATTAGAGGCCCTAGGCAACAGTGGAATAGCACTGGGCATGGGACTAGCAACAGCAATTCCTGCCACAGACTAAACAGGCGAGGCGGGTGAATAGGAAAAAGGTTGCAACATACGCGGCAGAGGTCAAACCACATCAAGTGGCAAAGCTGAGAGTTGAACATGTCTGTTGGATCCCACAGCATCAACCACAACCTCAGTTTCTCTCACCTGTATCTTGCACACCTAAAGGTATCCCCAGTCCCATCACTGCAGGTTGCAGCTACCCCCAGGTCCAAAGCACCTGCTGTTTGCTGCTGCCGGGAACGAGATGCCTGGTGCTCAACCCCACTGAACACCAGACCCTTGTCTAGGTGACTGCACTGAAGTTAAAAGTCTCTGCCAAGTCACCTGGCTTGAAAAACTCCTGTTGCTAAAAAGAAAATAAATGTGTTTTGGTTTTGGTTTTTGTTTTGTTTTGTGTTTTTTTTGTTTTTTTTTTTGTTTTTTTTTCTTCTGGTTGGAAGTTGTTTTTCACCTGATTAGTGACAAATCCACACATGGTTCCCCTGCTCTAGCAACTTCTGGCCTGCTATACCTGTTGAGGCACACCCTCAGGATATCATTCTGCTTGCAGCCAGGAATACAAAGACTGGAGCCATGTGAGCAGCTTTCTGTCTCCTTCTCATCAGCACTGAGAGTTCAGGTCTTCAGAGACCTCTTCAGATACCATTGTATCAATCTGTTATGTAAATATTCAGTATCTTCCATATGAGGAAAGGCTGAGAGACCTGGGTCTGTTTAGCCTGGAGAAGAGGAGACTGAAGGAGTGTCTCTTTAATGCTTATAAATATCTAAAGGGTGGGTGTCAGGAGGATGGGACCAGACTCTACTCAACTGTGACCAGCAACAGGACAAGGGACAATGGTCACAAACTGAACACAGGAGGATCAACTTAAACATAAGGAAAAAATTCTTTACTGTGAGGGTACCAGAGCACTGGCACAGGCTGCCCAGAGAGGTTGTGGAATCTCCTTCTCTGGAGACATTCAAAACCCGCCTGGACATGTTCCTGTGTGATCTTCTCTAGGTGATCCTGCTCTAGCAGGGGGGATGGACTGGATGATCCTCAGAGGTCCCTTCCAACCCACATAATTCTGTAATTCTGTGAGCTGAGATCAGCTTTAGGACTTAGTGCATCCTGCAGTGCAAATGGTTCTGAGGGCTCTCTAGTGAGAAGTTAACTGACCATCACAACAGAATCCAAAGATGGAGACAGTCAAGCAGTGCCTGAGGCTTGCAAAGGATGCACAAGGAGAGGACAATCAACACAGCAAAATGTCCCAGCACTTCTCTTTGGGAGCAGCTGAACCTCACTTTCTGTTGTTTGGCACCATCAGTCAGGCAGCAGTGCTCTCCCTTCTTTTCTTGGAAGAAAACCTGGTTCCTACTGCAAGGGATTTCTGTTACTAGTGTTCAGCAACTTGATCATCACTTATGAGGCTGCCAATAACCTAGGAACAAAAGGACAAACTGTGCTGTAGGCAAAAATAATTGAAACCTCGTATCTTCCCAGAACTTCCTTAGTTTCCTATCCATGTAAGTGATTGCTGAGATTTCATAGGATGCTGAGCTGGTTTGAATTCCTGCATGCATTTAGTATTGGAGAGGCTGAAGTAAAATAAGAAGCTATCTGCACTAGGTAGGAAGACCAAAGATTTTGATGCTGTCTCTGGCAAGGTACAAAATGAGAAACAGGAGGAGCAAAATGAGAGGAAATGAAGATTTTTTTCTGCTTTCCATTGGATTACTGCAAGAGAACTGTATTCAAATTGTAACTCCTCAACACATTAGTGGGTATGTTTTGATTTTTGCTGCTCCTATTTGACCATTATCTGAATATGATATTGCTTTGGGTTTAAGCCTCTGCATCAGCAACCTGTAGCTTATGATGCACCTGTTCTACCATGTAGAAATTCTTAAAGTAATTTGTTACATGGGGTGCAGCCTGGTATTTTTGTAGAGTACATGTAATACGGGCTCTTCAAATCCTCTCTTCCAAGGCAACAGTTAGTAAACACCTTTTCAAAGTCCCTTTGTAATGTTTGCTTTTCCATGGGTCTACAGCTAACATTTGGATGATCTTTGTACATGATGCTTTTCATCCTCAAAAAATGCCAAATTATAACACGAAGGAATTTAATCTGTTGGCTGATAGGAATTCTTTGTGGTTTTCTGATGAAAATGCAAACATCACATATATGTATACATACATATGTATATATACAACTATACAACTATACGTAGACATGTATAGAGAAATGCTTCTATCTATTGTGTAAAATGATAGAGATAGCACAGTGACAAACAGTACATGATCTTACAGGGCTGTGAAGTTAATAGTGGCATTTTTCCCACTGTTCAAGTAGAGGAGCAGATTGAAAAGATACACAAACAGCTACAGCCTTGTCCTGGGACTGGCAAGTAACACAAGCTTTCAAAGGAGCTTTTAGTTGAGAATGCAGTCTTGGACATCAGCACAGATTGGATAAACACTTTTTCATACTGATAACCCCTTGAAATCATCATGAGCCCTGTGGGCATGCTTTCCAGTAGACTCCCCTGAATAAGAAGTTCATAAATAATTTTTATAACACGTTAGTCCCGTAGAGATGATTGACTCTGGAATCTACGGAAGTGTGACAGTGGAGCTGGCTCAAGGCTTGGAACTGTTAAGCCATCTTGGTATCAGAAAACCACATTGTTTTTATTGAATCGGAGACGCTAAGCAAAGCTCTTTACATTGCTTTCCTGCAGCTGCAGCCAGGCTGTATGCTTGTGCAATAAGTGCGCTGTCATCATCCATCAGTGTAGGTGGCAAAGCACAGGAGCATGCCAGACAAGCAGCCAGCTTTCACATCTCTGCTGGGTCTGCCTTGAATATAAAAATACTGTGAAAGTGTCACTGACCCTTGGACAATTCAGATCTGCACAGAGAGGAGTGCACAGCTCCGTGGCTTTCTGGATAATCCAGGCCAAGGATAATCCTTTTCTACAGAAGACTGCTCACTCTTTTCTCCTTTGAAAATTCTTGGACAAATACAGTGTCTTTCTTCATGCTGTTCTGATGAAGTTGAGCACATCCAGTTCTGGTCCATCATCTAAGACATCAGTAAATTGTGGATAATCTAGGATTAAACAGTCTAAGTCCTGGGCTATTCATGATCCTTACCATTTCAAACATTTCTCCAGTATACATCTAAGACAAGTTTGGGGTTTCTCAGAGGAATATTTTTAATAGTTTTACAGCTGAAGCAAAGATAGAGATAAGCTTTGCATACCATCATTTATTTCTAAAGAACAAACATAATGTTTGAAATATTTTCAGGGATGTGGCTTTTGTAAAGACTGAGTCAAATTACACTCAAATAGGAGGAATTTCTTGCCCAATAAAATCCAATTCTGTGCAGAAAAAGTGGTATTTGTCAAAGTTAGCTTTCAGTCCTGTTGTGTTGATGCAGTAGAGAAGTCTTTTTCATGTACTTTGGGAGTACATCAACATCATCCAGACCATAATGGGCAACTAGGCTGGTAATTGAAAGTCACGGACATAATTTTCAGAAAAAGTATGTGGCAGCTGATATGAATGCTTTAGAGCAAACAATTAAAACAGCAGATTATTACGTGCCATGAGGTCTCTGCTGCCTGCCAACAGTACTACTTGGTGAGACACAGTCTGTTCAGCAAAACTATAAAACATCTTTGTCCATTGGAATAAATACATGTTCAATGGTGACATATTTACTGGGTATGTCTGCCACCATGGCTTCATCTGAAGGTCATGCAGTATGAAAACAATATGAAAAGCCTTGTTCTTTCCTATGATTATTGGTGAAACCCATTTCTAAACTAGATATGATTATTTCAGTACCATTGCTCCAGGCTCATTTTCTTATGCTTTTGTGCTTCAGGTGTTTCTCACCACAGTGGCAAATATAAATTCTGTCATCTTTCTGTCATATTAGGTCAAATAGTTATTCTCGGCACAAGGTCTTTTGTATAGCAAACAATTATTGACATGGTTTATTGTAAGAGTGTTGTAATACTCTTTGCTGGCATTGAATTCGTGTGTCTGTCAATTATTTGCATGTGTTAATACCTGAAGCTGGTTTCTGCATTTGATGGGGTATCAGTACATGGAGTAAAAATTTTGTCCGATATGAAAATTAAATAAAAAATCAAATTTATATGTAGATACACAAGCACAAGAATTTGGTTCTTCAAGTGACTCCAGATATTGCAAATAAAATGACTGGGATAGTATAGACACTGTAGATAACAGGCTTCTTTTCTGTAGCCCATGACTGTCCTCCTAATGCAAAAGCAGCATCCACAATCTTGCGTACCACATCACATGTGTTTGCTACTGCATCTACACTTACTCAGAACACTTTCTCTTAGCTCAGTAACTTTTGATACCTGTTGTGGAGGCAGAGACTTCTGCTGAAATCTAGTCAAATGCCCTGTTCTTACGTAGTGGTGTGCACTGAGTTTTCCTCTTTCAAGCAGCTGGGTCATTTGCACTGGGCCATGTGGATTTGTGAGGGCTGCATCTCTTCCCTTGCTAGTTAGTAATTCACAGAGCTTATGCATGTGTGTTAGTGTTACAGTAATTCTCCATTAATCATTATTATAAACAACATCATTGCTGGCTTAGTGTGCACTGGTTAATCATTTACTTGCTTATTACAGCCAACTTAGTCTCATCATTGATGGTTAAAAGTTTCTGTCAGATCTAGACCAAGTGGGAATAGACTCAGATTCTTTCCATTTGCCATGCTTTGACTGACACGCAATGATCTGCTATTTTAAAGAAGCAGTGCAGTTTCTATTGACTCACTTGGCTATTTTCCAGGCTGCTGATTAAAAAAAAAATCTCTAAAACTAAGAGTGTGCTATCGTGTTTGGCACAAGGAGGAATGCCTTAGGATGAGGACCTGACTGTAGATCCACTGTCAAGTTTGTACACTGTGTTTCTTCAAAAGTTTATCACTGCTAATAGCAATAGCACAGTTTTCAGACAATGTAGTCCTGGCAGTAAAAGGAACCATGGACCCTCCCAAGGCTCTCCAGGGATACGTTAGGTGGATTCAGAGTCACCAGATATATGTGCATCACTGATTTGTCTGTGCAGTGATGAGAAACTAGGAGTATGGAGTTTAGGAGTGTATCTCCTAAAGGAAGACCAGCATGCACAATGCATGGCCATACCTGCAAGCAAGCCAGCCAGTGTCATCGCCAAATGCACCGGAGTGCTGGTCCTTGTTTTCTCTTTTACCTCCCACCTTACTCTCATTGCTTGTGCTGCTCCTTCTGCTGTCACCCACACCGCTCTTGCAGCTTTACTGGATGATTTCATTTCGGATTCTTCTTTTGCCTTTCCAGGACACCAGCAACTATACAGTATCTAACTACCAACCTCAGTATTGATGCAAGGGATTTTCCATACTGATGGAAATGTGCTTTTCTATACTGTACCTGTGTGGACATAATCATTCGGGCCAGCAGACACATGAGACTCCTTGAGAGCAGAGTACAAGCTCTGGTTTGCTGATCCCTGTACCAGCAAATGCATGCATTTTAAAAGGAACATAAACTGAGCTTGTCATGGCTATAGGGCAGCCAGGGAGATGCAGCTGAACTTGCTGCATCAGTTGGTCTTCCTGGTAGATGCCTGGGCTAGCAGCCAGGAGACTCAGGTTTAATTTACAGTTAAGTCATCTATGTTTATTTCTCAGGAAATACATATTTAAAAAATTCTGAAATTAAAACATGGCTAAAACTCTCTACAGTAAACAGAGGTCTTTAAAGGAAAGAATGGCTGCCAGCTTTGCTTTTTGTTCAAGCTGTAACAGATTTGAAGTTTATTTTATACTCGAGGCTTAAAATGATGCTTGAGACAGTTCTTCAAAAGGAGTTGCACATCTGTGGAAGCACTCGCTGAATACTTCAGATAATGCTAAATCTGGGTTGGATGCCCCAGAGATCAAGTCAAAGAGAGAAGTGATTGTTTTGCTTTTGATATCTACACCCACTCCCCCTTAAAATGGGTGACATTTCAGCTGCAGGCACATTATCAGTAGCCTGAGATCAGAATAGCTGTCAAGTACTTTAAATTTGGAATAAAAACCAAACAAGCAACAGAGGTCATGAGTTAAAAATGTAGGGTATGACATTAAGGTTCTCAGACCTCATTGTTCTCCCACAGAGAGGAAGCTGTAATATCTCTCCATATAATTTGTATATCATGGTGGTGAAGGAAGCTCTAACACAGACTAACCACTATTCCAGAGAATTCTTCTGCTGTGTAATTACTTGAAAAATGTAACTCTGTAGGACAGGGAGGTTAACGTGACTGCTTTTTCTCAGGGTTCTCGTACATATGCCTTCAGTAGAGTCTGTGTGAAACTGGTCTGTCCTCGGCCTCACAAAATGGGAAAAAAATGGCTTCATGCTGACTCTGTTGAGTCTCCTGTGTCATGCAGTGTGGCACATCCTGGTGCAGGGGGGCAAATTGCATTTTGCAGTGCAGGGGGTCTAGATTTTCTTTTCAGAACTCGAGAGGCAATAAAGTGAGCAAAATGTACAGAATTTTGCCTTCATGATAATTTCATTTCAAAGAGGTTTTTGTTAGGAATGACAGAGGGTTTTGTTAGTGCTGAAAGGAGAGAAAGCCCCTCCACTAGACTTTATAAAATCATAGAACAGAATTCCAGAATGGTTTTGGTTGGAAAAGACCTTTAAGATCATTGAGTCCAACCATCAAGCCAGCCCTAAGTCCACCACTAGACCATATCCCTAAGCACAACATCTGCTCATCTTTTAAACAGCTTCAGGGATGGTGACTCAACCACCTCCCTGCACAGCCTGTTCCTGTGCTTGACAACCCTTTCAGTAAAGAAATTCCTTCTAATATCGAACCTAAACCTCCCCTGGTGCAACTGGAGGCCATTTCCCCTTGTCCTATCACTGGCTACAAGGGAGAAGAGACTGAACCCCACCTCTACAACTTTCTTTCAGGTAGTTGTACAGGGCGATAAGGTCTCCCCTCAGTGACTCTTTTCTCCAGATTAAACAACCCCAGCTCCCTCAGCTGCTCCTCATAAGACTTGGGCTCTAAAATTTGACTGAATGAAGAGTCCATGAAGTCTTCTGCTTGTCTTAATCCCCCTGTGCTGGTCTGTAGATGAGTGCTGAGAATTTACATCTCCTAAAGCATGACTGGTGTCTCCAACACCACCTTCTGACCTAACAAATCTCAGTCCTCATGCTCAGAGCTCCTTTCTTTGAGGGCTCTGGAAGACTGCAGGTGTTCATATCCCATCCTGCTGCCTTCTAAACACTCAGAATCATTTACTCTTCCCCACCCCCTACCTGTCTTACCCCCCACCTGATCTCAGTGTTAGGAATCAAGGCATATGGTTACCTATTCCAAACAGCCCTTGCAGGTGTTGTCTTCAATGTAAGAAATCCCTTCCCTGTGTTTCAGTGGACAAATTTCACCCTATCAAGAAGTGCTGCAGGACTGTCTTTTGTGTACTTCTCTATTCTGGCAGCTAAGAAAGACTTTGCAGATCACAAGCTACGACTGAAGATATTTCTCAAGTCCTCCACAGATCCTGCAAAAGTCTTACAAGTTTCCATCACAATCGTTGAAGGTGTATCAGACAAGTAACACCAAGTACCACTAGCAGTGCGAAAATGTGTCATAGCCTGCCAAAAGTGAGCTGGTTGTCCAAATGTCCCAGATACATACACATTTCAATGCAGGTGGACTCCATTGAGTTTCCTGATTCTGTGAGGTCCTAAAGGGAGCTGAGGGCTGGTCAGCACACCTTACCCTTCTGTAGATGCTAGAAAAGCTTTGTGACCTGAGGTTTGTAGCGGAGATCACTGACCGAGTTCCAGAGTTCACTGCATGTTCTTTCCCTGGCACCCAGGTTTGCTTTCTCTTAAAGGCCTTTATTCCACCAGTCCTCTGTGCATGTGCAATATTTTACAGAAGCAGGTTTGAGGAGGGTCTGCTAGCCAGGGTAGGTGAGCAGTAACAGTGTCTTACCTGGGATGGAGAGTGTGTAGGGAGTTCCCTCTGTTGATTTTTCAAGTCTTAGGAGAGGTTGGGTTCTCCATGTTCTTCACTGGAAAGATACATGAAGCTTTGTGTGAATTCCCTGCTAACGATATTCACTCAGTGTAATGGCTTCTTAGGCATAAGGGTGCACTCATACCACCTAATTATTGACACCTTGAAGTCAGGTGTCTAATCTAGTTGCTTGGCCTCAATGGAGAGAACTGGCTGTCTCCAGGTTGATTCATTCAACCTGTCTTAGGCATTGATTTGAGAAAAAAGTTGCCCTTGGAAGATAACCATCACTCTGTATTGGTTGTAAGATGTTGAGTTTTTAAGCAGTCAGAGAAGATGCTCCCACAGTAGATAACTTTTTCTGATTGGCCTCTTAAGAAATAATATTTCTTGTCTTTTTATTTTCTGTATTTTCTTTTTCTTTAACATGAAATAAAATTAACTTGCAGTAACACACTGTGATAATTTAAAGACTATGCAGTCAATATATTCAAATTTTTATGTAGAAACTGTGGTCCTGCTCAGTTTAGTTGCTGGCCTTGCTCTTTAAACTACAGTATGTTTCATTTATCTTAGTTTTCCTGTATTTTTACTATAAACTATTTAAGATTTTTAGAATTCTGCTTATCACCTCTGTTTGCAGGGTCTACCACTCAACTGGAAATGTAAAAACTATACTGTTAGCCCATGACTTCAGAGGTCAAATCTGAGTCAAATACATTTTTTTTTCTGGATACACATTATGGAGAAAGAGATTCATTACCTTGCAAGAATAAAAAAAGAAGGTAGAAAGAGTATGAGGTTCTTAGAAACTATAGGAATGGGGAACCAGGTAAGTGTTTGTGGAGAGAAGTAAATGAAACATTTGCTATGACAATGGAGCAAGTGGTGCTGTACTGTAATAGCAAAACAAATAAATATTCTGTTAAAGTATAAGCTGTTTTTGCTGACGGACACAACATAAAAAAGTTGCAGCCCTGCAGGGGAAAATTAAGTTGTGCTTGATGCTGTGAGACAGAACATCTCGCAGGCAACAGGGAATATTCCCTATAGTAAGGCATATCAGGGAATAGAGACAAAGCACCGCCACCATGCATGGAGTTGGAGGCCACATCTTAGCAGGGTTAAGTGAGGAGGAGTGAGAGATGCTCTGATTTCGGTGTGCTTCCCTCTCCTGCTCACTGTAGTCCCGGTGAAGAATGCCATCCTGCTTTTTCAGATGGTGCTCTCCAAAGCCTTCCCTGTTTGTCGGGGCTGTTGGGGAGGGCACAGGCTTTGTTTGACAAAACAGTGAGCAACCCTGTGTTTATGATAGGAGTCTGAGTGTATAGGGAAAGTGGGCAGTCACCTGTGGAAGTCACTGTGGTTTTCAGATACACTCATACACCTTTAATAAACACAGCATTTAAAACACCAGATGATGCTCACTCGATGAATAGGTAGCTTACATCAGGGCCCGTGTGCCAAGGCCCTGAAGGCACTCACAGTCCTGAAAGCACCTGCCCACCGCCGGGGCTGTCCCATCCTGCCCAGGACCGCTGGCAATCCCTGCCCCAGCAATGCTGCAGCGGGTCCGGTCTCCAGCTCCCCACAGCCCTTCCCTGCCCGGCTACAGGCCTCGCCAAGCTGAGCCCATCTGTCGGCCCGGCCACAACCGCCCGCTGCCAGCCCTTCCTGGCGCTGAGGGCTTGGCGGCCGAGCAGGGAGTTTGGCCGTGCCGGAGGAAAGCCCTGCCGGCCGGCGGGGCGGCAGCAGCCCGAGCACGCCGCTAGGTGTCCCTCGCCGTGTGCGCAAGATGGCTGCGCGGAGCCCGCGGCGTGGCAGGGGCTGCGGCTGGAGGAGTTTGCGGGG